>NW_024589843.1:0-130686 GCF_018446385.1 Zingiber officinale
CAGGTGTGAGCTGATATGCAAGCTAGACGCATATCAGGGCTATCATCAGGTGCCGCTCGCCCGAGAAGATCAAGAGAAAGTCAGTTTCATCACAGCCGACGGCACTTACTGCTATAATGTAATGTCGTTCGGACTGAAGAACGCGGGCGCCACCTACCAACGCTTGATGAACAAGGTATTCAAAGAGCAGATCGGATGAAATTTAGAAGTGTACGTGGATGATATTCTCATCAAGTCCGTCCGAGCGGCTGATCTGTTTAAAGACATGGAGGAAACCTTCCGAACACTGAGGAAGTATGGAGTCAAACTGAACCCTTAGAAATGTTTGTTCGGAGCAAAAGGGAGGCGTTTCTTGGGCTATATAGTGATCGAGCGGGGCATAGAGGTAAATCCCAGCAAGGTAAAAGCGTTGCAAGATATGCCGCCCCCAAGAAATATGAGGGAAGTACAGCGCTTGACCGGTCGGATAACAGCATTGTCAAGATTCATCTCGAAGACTGCCGATCGGAGTCTCCCTTTTTTCAAGGTCTTACGCAAAGCCACCAAGTTTCATTGGGATGAAGAGTGCGATCGGCATTCGAAGAGCTGAAGACATACCTGAACTTTTTGCCCGTGCTAGCCAAGCCAGCTGTGGGTGAGCCGCTCTGTGTTTATTTATCTTCAACCGAGCAGGCAGTAGGCTCGGTATTAGTAAGGACGAGCGGAGAACAACAACCCGTGTACTTCTTGAGCCATATTTTAAAAGATGCTGAATCTCGCTACACTGGGCTCGAGAAGCTGGCTTTTACTTTGGTCCTCACCGCTCGGAGACTTCGCCCTTATTTCCTAGCACATACCATCATAGTCCGGACAAATAGCCCATTGGGGAGACTGCTGCTGAACCCAGAAGCGTCCGGACGGCTCATCAAATGGACAACGGAGTTGAGCGAATTTGACATTCAGTATCAACCCCGTTCGGCGATAAAGGCACAGTCCTTGGCAGATTTTGTCACCGAAGTGCAAAAGCCAGAGCCCGAAGCTATGTGGAAAATATTTGTAGACGGATCATCCACTCGGCTCGGGAGCGGGATTGGCGTGCTATTACTCTCTCCCAAGAAGAAAGGATGCACTTATCCGTCCGGCTGGATTATAGAGCCACGAATAATGAAGCGGAGTATGAGGCGCTCATAGCCAGATTGCAGGCTGCCTGGCATGTGGGGGCCGGTCGGGTGACGCTGCATTTGTTAATTAGAGCCCTAGAGCCAATCATTTGATAATTGTATGGACTCATGTATATCATATTCTTAATAAAGGCATTAGAGAAGTCATTATCCAGAAGATACCACGAGCGGAAAACCAGGCAGCAGACGAGTTAGCCAAGCTTGCAAGTTCAATATCACCGGTCGTCATCCAGCAGCCAATTGAACAAGTATCCTTGGTGGCGCATATTGACCGGATGGAGGGCCCCGCATTCCCAAGAGATTGGAGGACAGCCATCATAGAGTTTCTGTGCTCGGGTGCGACACCGTCCGATCGGGAGGCTGCCCAGCTATTAAGAAGGAGAGCCGGTCGGTTCACACTCATTGGAAACTAACTCTACAAGAAGGCTTTCTCCCGCCCACTTTTGAAATGTGTGAGCTCGGAAGATGCGGCGTACATCCTCCAAGAAGTGCACCAAGGATCGTGCGGAGGACATCCGGGCGGAAGATCACTGGCTAGGAAGATCCTACTGGCCGGATACTTCTGGCCAACCCTGCAAGCAAACGCCACTCGGACCGTTGCGGCGTGCCTCTCCTTCCAGAAGTATCATAACGTCTCCCACCGATCGGCGGAGGAGATGAAAGCATCTACAGTATCATGTCCGTTCGATCAGTGGGGAGTGGATATCGTGGGTCCGTTTCCTATGGCGACAGGTCAGCAGAAGTTTCTACTGGTGGTGGTCGACTATTTTTCCAAATGGGTGGAGGCCGAGCCACTAGCCAAGATCACCGAGAAGATAGTCAAAAAGTTTATTTGGCAGCATATAATCTGTCGGTTCGGCATCCCTCGCTGGCTAGTATCTGATAACGGACGACAGTTCGTCGGGAAGTAGCTCGAAGACTGGTGCAAAAGTTATGGCATTGAACAACACTTTACTTCCGTTGCGTATCCCCAAAGTAACAGCCAAGCGGAAGTAACCAACAGAGAAATCCTTAGAATTCTTCGGGCTCGACTTGACCACATAGGAGAAAGCTGGGTGGATGAGCTGCCGGGCGTCTTATGGGCTATCCGCACGACCCCAAAGGAAGGAACGGGCGTTACGCCATTCCATTTGGTGTACGACGGCGAAGCAGTTATCCCAGTTGAAGTCAGCGTAGAGTCCGTCCGGATCAAGAACTATGATGATGACAACGCCGAGCGGAGGAACATGGAGTTGGACTTGGTCGACGAAGAGCGAGCCAAGGCGTCCGTCCGGCTGATGGCGTACCGACAAAGAATGAAGCAGAACTACAACCGGCGCATGATCCCTAGAGCATTCCAAGTCGGCGACCTAATCTGGAAGAAAGTAAAGCCGGTCGGGGATGTTGGCAAGCTGGAGGCTCATTGGGCGGGCCCCTTTAAAGTCATCGAAAAGCTCCGCTCGGGTGCTTATTATTTGGAGGATAAAGACGGACGACTTCTGGATCGACCATGGAGTGCAAATCATCTCCAGCCGTATCGAGCTGGGTGAGAGGTGCACTGATGTAATTCATTTTGTGTATCTCTTGGTCGCCTGTGTTCTTTTAATGCAGGAAGTAAAATGATAAAAAGCGCATTTGGCAATTTTCGCCGAACGACAGTGTTGAAATTAGCCTTAAAGATCGTCGAGCTCCGACGTTAAATATTGAGAGTCGCGCCGACGACTATAAACCCTCCGGCCGGAAGACCGTCGAGCTCCGACGTTAAATATCGAGAGTCGCGCCGGCGACTATAAACCTTCCGGCCTGAAGACCGTCGAGCTCCAACGTTAAATATCGAGAGTCGCACCGGCGACTATAAACCCTCTGGCCGGAAGACCGTCGAGTTCCGACGTTAAATATCGAGAGTCGCGCCGACGACTATAAACCTTCCGGCCGAAAGACCGTCGAGCTTCGACATTAAATATCGAGAGTCGCGCCGGCGACTATAAACCCTCCGGTCGGAAGACCGTCGAGCTCCGACGTTAAATATCGAGAGTCGCGCTGGCGACTATAAACCTTCCGGCTGGAAGACCGTCGAGCTCCGACGTTAAATATCGAGAGTCGCGCCGGCGAGTATAAACCCTCTGGGCAAAAATCAGGGTGCGATTTGACTTTTAGTAAATTACTGAATTGAATGAATCTTTAACAATAGTTTATGAATCAAAAGAGTCAAACGATCACGACATATTTTTTTTTATAGTTTTGAGAATTCACGGGAAAAAATCAATTAAAACTATCACAAATTGAATAGAGATCAAATTATGAACGGAGATGAACGTTTTTTTTTTGGAGGGGAAAATTTTGAGAAATAATATCGGCACTTAAAGAACCAAAACCGCCAGCATCAACAGACCGGATCCGAATCCGGCGACAGCCTTCGCCGGCTCTCCGCCGGAAGCCACCGCCGTGGTTGTTGGCTTAGATGGAGGCAACTCATCAGAAGATCCCGCCGCCGGGGTTGCATCGGTATGAGACCTTCGGGACGCGGACGACGGAGCTGAGGCCAGCGAGCTTTCCGGCGGCGATGACGACGTCGCCGGCGAGGGCGAGGGGGAGGGGGCGGGGGAGGTAAATATCGAGAGTCGCGCCGGCGACTATAAACCCTCCGGCCAGAAGACCGTCGAGCTCCGACGTTAAATATCAAGAGTCGCGCTGGTGACTATAAACCCTCCGGCTGGAAGACCGTCGAGCTCCGACGTTAAATATCGAGAGTCGCGCCGGCGACTATAAACCCTCCGGTCGGAAGACCGTCGAGCTCCGACGTTAAATATCGAGAGTCGCGTCGGCGACTATAAACCCTCCGGCCAAAAGAAGACAATAAAGAGGTCGACTCTTAAGTCGTTTGGCCGATCGGCCAAGTAACCAAAAGTACGTGAACATCTGGTGAAAATCCCGTTTGCGAAACAGGATATATTCCGTTGAGCGGACAAGCTACGCAAAATACTTCGTAAAAAACCCCTTTCGAACACAAGAAAGGTGGGATGAGAGGCGAATAACGAGGAGAAGCAAAGGAACATGAACAACGATAGTTGGCGAGCCGAACGAACAACACTCATATTGATTAGCAAAAGAAAAAGCAAGTAAAAGGATAGCATTAAAGAAATTAAGGACGAGCGGCCGAATTACAAAAATGGATAAGTGTTTGGCCGAGCGGCCGAGTTACATAAAAACTTCCTATTCAAGGAAATCATAAATGTCCTGGGGGATGGTGCCGAGAAGCGCCGCTTGGTCTTGGGCCGGGATGATGACGGAGTTGGCCAGATGACCCTTGGATTTCAAATAAGTGATGGTGGCAGTCATAGCCAGATCGAAGGCAGTGTACATCCGTTCGCAGACTTTCTCCGAGAACTCTTCCGAACGGATGTAATTCAGCCTCAGGGCTGCGACTCGACCAGGCTCAGCCTCTTGATATTCTTTAAAGGCCGCTTGGGAGGCTACGAGGGACTCCTGCAGAGTTTTCAGTTCGTCCTTATGCTTAATTGCCTCGGCCGAGCGGCTTGCCTTCTCGCCGTCCAGCTGCTCCATCAACTCTTTGACTCGCTGCTCCAGGCCCCGAGCCTCGATATTCTTCTTCTCCAGATCGGAGATAGCTATCTTCTTCCGCTCGGTCGCCAGGCTTATTTTTCGGTCAAGTGATTTGACCTGTCGATCGAGCTTGGACAGAGTATGCGCCTGGTCGGCCATTTTCTTTTGCTCCGCCGCAAGCAAAGCTTGGGTCTTTTTGAGCTCTTTCTGCAGCTCGGCGTAGGAGGGGCCTTGGGAGCCGGGCAGACCGCCCGAACTCCTTAGCCGCTTTAGCTCCTCGTCCACCATGGCTAGACGGTTGCAGACGGCTATCTCCTCCACCCATCTCTGGCATAAGAAAGATTGTTAATGGTCGATAGGAAAGAAGGCGTAAAGGACTTAAAGAAAATAAACTTACCCCCGTGGCCTGCTGCATATGGCTGTTGGCCAGATTGCTGAGGGGAATCATTGCGACGCGTGCCCGAGCGTCGGCCCACATCTCAGCTGAGGGCCTCTTCATTGTGATCATGTGTTCGGGCGTGGTTGGCCGATCGGCTTCGGGCATTAATTCCTCGGTGGGGAGATGCAGGGAGACCCGGACGGGAGCGACGCTGATCGGGGGTCGTCTGGGCGGAAGCCGGGGAAGGATCGGAGGCCGGCGCCGAAAACTGGGACAAAATGGTTGAACGTTGGACTCGGCGGGGAGCGGGAGGAAGGGTGCTGACTGGAATGGCCTCGAGAGGGTCTGCGGACACGTCCAATTGCGAGGGGGTCCGATCGGATGAGATTGCCTCCACCGCTGGGGCTTTGCCGCGAGAATCGGCGGTGGTCCGCTCGGGCGGCTGGACGGCGGAAGTAGCCGATCGAAGGGGTGTCTCCGCTCGGCGTCTCTTCTGTCGAAGAGGGCGTTCTTCCTCTTGTGCGGAGCCTTCCTCCGGGACGGAAGCCCCTCGGCTGGAAGTTATGCCAACCGCCGGCTCCGGAAGAGAAGCCTGAGCAGCCGACTCCCCAGCATTTGTACTGCTCTCTCCTTTGTTAGAGCCGACCGGCTGAATGCCAAGCGTCTCCATCTCTTTGGCCGCCGCAGCCTCGAGCGCTGCTGCCTTCCTTTTCAAAATGCTGGCCATCACAGACTCCATGACGACGTTCGCTGCAAAGGAAAAAGTAGAAAATCAGTTATCAATCAAGGCAAATATACAAGTAAAATTCTTACCGAAGCCGCTCGGGAGGGGGGTTCTGATCGGACTCAGGCCGAATATGCACATCACCCCTTCAGGCAGGAACTTAGTATGTCAAACTTCAGACCGGCTAGCATGTTGGCGACATGTAGATAGTCCGGTCAGGTCTTGAACCTTTTGAGCTCTGGTGAGATTGGTGGTCCGACCTGCCACTGGGTTCGGAAGGGGGCCCGCTCGGGCATACGAAGGTAGAAGTAGAATTCTTTCCAATGCTTATTGGAAGAGGCCAGTTTATTGAAGAAAACTAAACCGGGCCGAGCTTGGAACATATATGTGCCCAGCTCGGACTGTTTAGGGTAATAAAAATAATAGAAAACCTCTAGTCGGAGGGGGATGTTGTGGATTTTGAACAAGACGACGACGCCGCATAAAAGGCGGAAAGTGTTGGGGACTAGGCTTCCGAGCGGAATGCCGAAAAAAGTGCAAACTTCAGCGATGAAGGGATGAATTGGAAATCGCAGACCAGCTGTGAACTGGTCGTGGAAAACACAAAAAGCTCCGCGCGGCGGTTTGTGTGGCCGAGTGGAGGGAGAAGGTAAGATAATTTCGAAGTCAGATGGGATGTCAAAAGTATCCATCAGAATATCGGCGTCGCGCCGATCGAAGCGCGACTCCATGGTAGTATACCATGGGCCGAGGGCTTGGTCTTGGGGCTGAGAGGAATTAGCCATTGTCCGAACGGACGAACCCAAAAAAGGCGAAGAAAGGCAGAGGATAGAAGAAAGAAGATGGCAAACGAAACAAAGCCCCGAGGACCAAAACTCAGGAAAAGAAAGGCAAAGAAAACACAAGAAGCAAAGATAGAATAGAAAAAGAGCCTTACAGAGAAGAAGGAGGATCGACGAAGAACGCGGGATCGCCGAAAAAGAGAACCGAAGCTGCCGGAGCACTGAGACGCCGAAGGAAGCTTCTGGGCACGCGAGAGCAGAAATGCGGCGAAGGCAGAGAAGGCGAAGGCTTTATAGGGTTGAGCCCGAGCGGCCTCCACCGTTAGATTCAGGTCGCGAGAACCGGAGTACGCATCGCGCCGTCCATTTCAAACCGCTTCAGTCTCATCACCCGCGGTGCCGCCGCCGTACAATGACGGCAGCAATGCCACGTGGCATTCCACCATGGGAGAGCATTTAATAAGTGCCTTATCGAGGCACAGAGCGCGTGCTTGGCCTTAATGTCGAAGATTGGCGCAAATTTCGAAGAGATCCGAGGAATGTTGCCGTTGACTGAACGCCGTAGCTACCCACGTGGGGGTCAAGCGGAAGATAGTTTCACGGAGACGCCACTCGGTGCAACTAACAGTCCAGTCAGTCGGACTAATCGCCTCCTTCGACTAGACTTGAAGAGGAGGTAAGTGATCCGGTAGTAAGGATGGGGGACCCCCTTTTGAGGGAAGTCAACGCCACGTGGAGGTCAAAGGTCAAACGACCGACCGGAAAAGGGGGGACCGACTGGCCGAAAGGGGCATAAGCGGAAGCAAAGACAACCCGACGGGGAGTCGGGTCTCTGACGCTCATGGTGAACAGGGTTGCCGGGCCAAGCGGGTAGCCCGCTCGGCCGAGGCATAAAGCAATAATGCTGTGAACAGTTTCATCCGAGCACACGACTTGGAATCTCCCGAGCAGATCAGTACCTACTGTTGGAACCCTAAGGTTGTTTTGGTGTGATCAACAAGTTAAGTTAGGTCCTACGTTGTTTCTAACCTTGTGTCTAAGTGTGCAGGAGCTTAGGAGCACAGGTACTCGAGCGGAAGACGCAGCTAGCGAGAAGGACGGCACACGGTGCGTCCGAGGGACGAGGCGCTGCGGAAGAGTACACCGGCGGACGAGAAGGAAGTGTGCGCGATGGTTCCGAGGTACGAAAGCCGAAGCGGAAGATTGCTCGGGGAGCAAGAGACACAGCTAACGCGAAGGTCGGCACGGGGTGCGATCGAGGGACGAAGTCTGCGGATGAGTACGCTGGTGGACGAGAAGGGACACGCGGCAATTCCGAGGGACGAGAAGCCGGAGGGAAGCACGCTCGAGAAGACCGGAAGATGGGTTCGGGTGAGCCCTATTCCGGATATCAGAGATCACCCAAATCAAGCGGATCCAGAGCAGAAGACCCGGACCGAGACGGGGACTTAACGGAGAAGTGGTCCCGGACAAAAAGTCAACTACAATTGACTTTTTGCTCCGGGGCGCCCGGAGCTGTCCGGGACGCCCGGAATGCTTCCGGGCGCCCGGACCCTGATTTTGACAAAGATCGTGATTTACGCGATCTGAACGTTGGGGGATAAAGTTTTATCCCCCCAGGGCGCCCGGAACCCTTCCAGGCGCCCCGACCAAGGCTATAAATATAGCCTTGGTCCAGAAGCTTTTCATCAGTTCAGAAATTGTAACAACACTTGTGTGCTTCCACTGCTTTGATTAGCTTCTTTCTTTTAGTGCCTACACTGCTGTAAACGAGGCTTCTCCGCCTGAAGGAGTTCTTAGTGCAATCATCTTCCTTGGATTAACAACCTCCCCGGTTGTAACCAAGTCAAATCCGGTGCCTCGTTTTTATGCTTTATTTTCTGCTTAATCTATTTTTCAAGTGTTAGCTTAATTGTTCAAGAAAGGGTTGTGTTTTATTCAGGGCTATTCAACCCCCCCTTCTAGCCGGCCCAACGGTCCTACACCTACGTCCGGTCGGACGTGATGGGACTGCCGAGTGGCCGGACGCTCGGCGCGGGAACAGAAGAGACAAAAGGACAAGGGAAATATCGGGAAACATCTTCTGACAACAGGCATGTCCAACGACCAAGTCATACGCTGACTTGAACCTTACGACAGAAGGTTCTGCCGTCCCATCAGAGAGGTGCTCGGACTGTAGCAGTATGGCGTCAGGCAAGCTCCTCTGACAAGCCCATACTGAGGTATGGTAAGAGGACACGTATTCGCCTCGGTATATGTGCATAAGCCTCTTCACAGCTCTATATAAGGGTCCTCACACTTCGCCGGAGGTACGCATTCTCGCATATTCGGAGCCACTCTCTCATTTTCCTCTTGCCTGACTTGAGCGTCGGAGGGTCGTCGCCGGGAACCCCTTCCCGGCCCAACTTCTTTGCAGGTTCGCCGGAGCTTCGTACGGTCGGTCGGAGATCCACGTCATCGGTTCGGAGAGCGCCACGTGCCCAGCGTCCATAGATTCAGCGTTCGGACAGGATCAGATATCCTAAGGCCAAACATTAAAAGCAGTATTTGCAGAATGAACCTAAAACCAGTGTGGTTAGAGGACCATAGATTTTGAGGCTATAGGCAAGGAAAAGTAGGAATGCCTTGCAATTTTAAACAAGATGAAGATAACAACTAAATAATAACTTATTTTAAACATCGATTCAGGAATATATACTCTAACAAAAACATTTATATTTAAAAATTTCCTACCTATATAGTTATTATCTGATTCTGGTGATGGGTAGGATCTACACCTATTTCCTTCCGTAATTGATTGAACTTGTTGTTGCATAATATTTGTAAACATAGCTGTCATCTACAAAAATAAATAAATTTGTTATCATATACTTAACTATACAAATAATTTTAAACAAATTTTTTTCTTTCAGTAATGTTATTACTTGTACCGGTAATGATTCGGGTCCATGAGAACCTCCACCACTTCCTGACGTCAATACTGATCAATACTCATACAAAATTTTGGAATTGATCATTTTCTTGCATTTGTCTTTTCATCTGCTCTAATTCTGTTTGTCGTTGTGCTTCTCGCAACTCCATATCTTTAATTTTCTCTCCAATTTCCTTAAATTTATCTGTCATATCTAAATTAGAGTGATAATCTTGCCAAGACATTGAGTTGTGTTTCATTGCTCTGGGAACACTTGACTAGGTAGCGCATCGACTCTTAAACATCGTACCCGATCAGAATGCTCGGGGTCCAAAAAAAACTCACTATATAAAGAATATAATTAAAATTGAACCATATGCAACAACTTTTACAAAAATGAAATGAAATTATAAATAAATTATTACTGAAATGCCTCCTCATGGACTTCTATTTGTTGTGTTCCTATAGATTTATTTTGGAGGTGATAATCCACAGTCTCTTTAAGTAAATTCTAATAAGAAAATAAATTTTTAATATAATAAAAAAAATATTTAGAAGTCGACTTAAAAAGTGAAAAATATTATTACCTCAATTCGTATTTTTTCGTCGTCAATAGGGGCACCTCTTTTCTTTCTACTTCTTCCACTCAATTGTTGTATTTCAATATGACTCGATTTTCTTCCATTATCTTGAGACTAATAGGATAACAAATCCACATTTAACACCAAATATTAATAGTATAAATTCTTCTATTTGCACAATAACTTATATTACTAATTTAGACATTCCATCAAAAGCTAACTATATACATTACTTTGCTTGTAATCAATATCTATAATCCCATTAAACCTTGGAACTTCAAGGATAAGAGCATTAAAGTGTAAAACAGAAAATGAGTAGTGAGAAACTAATTGTAAGGCAGAAAAGAAATAATTTTAATTCTTACAAATTTATATTCCAATGACGGAATACTAGTTGCATTTTCTCTATTGACGGAATACTAGTATTCCAATGACGGAATACTAGTGCACCCCTGTGCATGAGTCTCTTTCTTTTTATTTGCATTTTCTCTATTGATTTTTTATGTTCTATGGCACAAAAATTTATAATAAAATTATAACATCTATAAACATATAAAAAAAACTATTAGTGCTAGTTGTATCTCAGTAGACTTCCAATAGTTATATAAAACTTCCCATGTTTGAGGTGTCAACCCATGAGGAATGAGTTGTATTACAACAAGCTCTTCTAGTGGAGTATTTGAATCATAAGATGTACCTTTTACTTCAGTCCTCTACTATCTCCATGCAGCCCCCATCATTTGCATTATAACTCTTCTATGACAATTGGAGATACAGAAACATACCTATAAATATAAAATGAAATATGTACATGCTTTAAATATAGAATTGAAATTAAACACTTGTAAACTTACAGTAACAAGTTTCCATGCATCATTCAAGCGATTTGTCAGCATTTGTCTCCAATCTAAAAAGCTCAGGGGCAACACAACTCCGTTTCATGCAATAGCCCCAATAAAATTTGCAAGCATAGGATGTAGATCACCGTAAGGTTGTCTCCTTTTTTTGAATTTCACTATCAGCATATGATCGGGATGTAACGCATGAATATCTCTCATAATAGTCTTGCCATGTTTTTTTTCTGAGCTTGGGATGAAGACATGACTTACAGTAACAAGTTTCCATGCATCATTCAAGCGATTTGTCAGCATTTGTCTCCAATCTAAAAAGCTCAGGGGCAACACAACTCCGTTTCATGCAATAGCCCCAATAAAATTTGCAAGCATAGGATGTAGATCACCGTAAGGTTGTCCCCTTCTTTTGAATTTCACTATCAGCATATGATCGGGATGTAACGCATGAATATCTCTCATAATAGTCTTGCCATGTTTTTTTTCTGAGCTTGGGATGAAGACATGACCTCTTTTTTATCTAAAAAAATATAATTTTCACTTAGTATTGCAAAAAATAATTTACTCTTCATATCCAAAAACATTTTTCACCTTGCTCATTAACCTCCGCATTTTATATCTCTAATGGTGAATGAGATGTTGTGTCTTGTGATTCATTTTCATGATCAACTCCTCTATTACTTGATTCTTCTCTCCTAGACTGTCTTTGACTATTTTGGATTAGCTTTCACATTTTTTTGTTTGTCATTTTTTGAAAGTTACCTACAAATCACAATATAGAAATATGAATGAAGTTTGATGTGTAAAATAAACTATCATAGAATGTTAGCATAATAACAAAAGAGAACAAATTTTCTACATTAAAAAACATTTAAATAATTGACTCAAGTATCAATAACAAAAGAGAACCAATTTTATGCATTAAAAAAACAAAAGAAATGAATTATATTAGCCAAAATGAGTAACTCTAGTAGCTGTAACAAAAGATTTCTATGTAAACAAAATTCAATCCAGTTGAAATGGTCGAAGACCTACTTGAGCTGAAAATCACGATGAACAATAGTATAAATAGAGTTGGTGGAATTATCAAAGACTAGGAAATTTGGAGAAGTGGATACAGATAGATAAAGAACAACAGTGTGTTTTATATACTAAAAATAATGACAAAACTAAAGAAACACTAATGGAAACTTAACTATGATGTTCATCACGCCGTCTTCTATTGTAATATTTATCAATCTAAAAGTTATACAAAATTAATTTGATTTGGTGAAGATTCAAGGGGACTGGAAGATAACATAATTAAGGACATCTAAATGATTGACTCAAGTATCATCAATGACATGGAAACTTAAGACCTTGTACACCATATCTTTCTTGCAAACTATATCACAAAATAAGGAAAAAAACTAAAATTGAAGCTCTAGCAACCAAAACTACATCAAAGCTAATAAAAGTAACTACAAAACAATGCTGATAAAGAGTGCTACAGGGATATTTGTACACTTCTCAAATTCCATAAAAAAGTATCAAGAGCATTGCTAGTGATTTTGTCTTGACATTGCTTCTAAATCAAACATCCTTCACCTTGAACTGCCTATATCAAGAGATTTATCCTTTTGACAAAACCGAGAAAAAAACCCTAAACAAATTCTAAAAGCAAAAGCCTTTACCTGCAAAGAGAGGTTGAAGCATAAAAACCCTAACAGTTGATAAGAATCAAAAATAGGTCAAATCCTCTATAGAAGCTTCCAAAATCAATAAGGAACAAAATAAAAAAAAATCAAAAATAGTGATGGAAGAAATTGATGACTATAGGTCAAATAGTGTACCTTGAAGAGGCGGAGGGTATGCTAGCTACGTACCTAGGAGAAGACAGTGGTTCTCCTAGTTGTGTCACTAGAAGGAGGCAGAGGTTGGAGGCTCATCGGCGATGGGATGAAGGCGAGTGTGTCTATAGAAGTGACGACACAGACGCGACGAACTTCCTCTGGCAAAATCGGTAGGAAATAGTGGGAGTGTAAGGTAAGGTGAGGGGAGGGAATTAATAGCGGGAATGTGAAATTTGGGTAGAGTGTGAGGGAGGGAAATTAATATAAAGTCTTATTTTTATTTTATTTAATTAATTTTAATTTAATAAAATAATTTTTTAAAAAATAGGGAATGTAAATTATGTTAAGGTAATGGAAATTTTAAAATGCGGAGGAAAGTGTTAGTGTAAAATATCGAATAAAATAATAATAAAATAATAAAGTTTAATGGGCGATTAATCTTATCGGAATTTTTAAGAATTTTCTGAAAAAATTTTCGGAACTCATATAGTGTATTTTAAGGGGATCAATTATTGGACTGTAAGAAAGCATATTTGGATATCCCTTAATTGGGAGTTGATTAATTTCATTAAGGTAAGGTTAATATTAATTAACCTAGGTTTCCTATTCCTTCTTTATTCTACCCGACCCCTCTCTTCACGTCGATCTCCTTCTCCTCTTCTTTGATCTTTTTGTTTTCCCTCTTCCTTATCTTCTCCTTCTCCGATCCTTTCCCTCATCTTGCCGCCGACTATCACAGCCCAATGTCGGGTGTCAATCGCCGTGCCGCTCCAACTTGCGAGACGTCGACGCTGCCAGCAATCAACGCCATCGGCCAGGAGGGATATGTTGTCGTTGAGTCTCTCCCTCTCATCCGATTATGCTGTATTGCCCCAACCGATCATTGCCGACCATCATGGTCCGACGTCGGTCGCCAACCACCGTGGCCCTACCGCAAGACATGCTACTAGGCATCGACTACCTCCACCGCAACCACTTCTATGCCCTAGCTTTGACCTATCGCCGAGAGGGTGGAGTTGGTGAAGGGGGTGAGGGCAAACTCTTCACCTCGCTTACAGATCCGAGCAGAGCAACGATGATTCGATCAGGGAGGCTCATCACCTCCTCTTCATCAGATTTATGGTGCCTTTTTCTTGTCGGCATAGATCTGTTACCGACCATTTGATCTCCTTTTCTATCTTTCCTGATGTATCGTAAAGCCATAGCTCCTTCAGCCATTATGAGAGGTTAGATCCGACAGCGACCAACCCTAATCAGTGCTACTCCAGCCGCAGGGAACCACCAGAGAGGAAAAAGGGGTAACAAATATCTTAAACTAAGGTTATTTGACTTATGCTTCTTCCGATTGGAAGTTGGAATTCAGACATGGAGGTGTTGTTTGTGTTTTAGGATTTGTGTGGAGATCCACGGCTGTACTATTGAGTCCGACCATGAATCCCCCGTAGCAAGCTCCTCTGGCTGAGTCAACATCGAAGTCTTTGGATTTGGGTAAGTTTGGTTGATGGGTTATGCATTGATCTAATGCAATTTGATTTTGGAAGAGTTATGGATATCTATTCTAATGTTGTGATGGATTATGAAAGAGATTAATTAGTTCTTGATGCCTAGTTGATTTAAGACATGGAGTAAATGATGTGTTGATTTGAGTAGGATTGAAGTGAAAGAATTGTGGATTGAGTTAAACCTAATTGGATTAATGAATTAGGTTAATTAATTCGATTAGGGTTTTTCCTAATTAGGTTGAGGATTTTATTTAGCTATTTGTTACATATGTATTAGCTAAATATATTATGTGATCGTAGGACTTTGATTCGAGGTGAGCGTCTCGACATGGGATTGGCTTGATACGATCTTCGATTTGAGGCGGGTACCTTTGACTTATCTCTTTTGATATTATCATTATGATATGCGTAGTAATTTATAGCTAGTAGTAATGGTTGTGTTTAGCTACCATTGGTATGTCACTACTTGATACCTATAGCATGCCTTTGTTTGTTATTATCTGTTATGTCTTTAGACTTATATTCTTTTGTTCTTGCCATGTGTACTTATGACCATATAAGTAGTGACATACATTGTCTTACTGTGTACAGGACTAGTTGCTAGACATACCAGACATATGTACTTAGTTTCATAATATTTAGATCCTTGTTGGATTTCTTGACCTTTTTGGTATATATTATGGAAGTGTCGGGATTTACATGTTGTAGTGTCATGCACCATCTTGCATGACCGCATGCTGAGCGATTGTCGGCTCCATTGTTGTTGAGCACATCACCAGTTACATGATCTGTACACACAACCATTCATGGGTTAGTGGTACATCAGGCAGGGTGTGTGCAGTTTGCTCTATCAGGGATCCGCTGGTCCGCTCATGGGTTGCAATGACTGCAGTGTGTAGCAGGCAGGAATCCCTCCCCTTGACCATGATACAGGGAGATGAGAGCTTAGGCCCTCCCACTATGTTTGGGGTAGGAGGATAGGTGTACTTCGACAGCATCCTGTCCACTCGGTCACTCAGGAGTAGTGATGGCAGAGTGCACAGTTATCATAGTCCTACCCACTCGGTCTCACCACCGCGTGTGAGATGGATGACTGGCGTCAAGGGTGACCATTGTTGGTGCAATATCCCCTGGGCCAAGGTTGACCAGGTTGATTAGGCTTGAGTTGGCTCAAGCTTGAGTCTAGATGTTTGGATTCGATATTTGACAATACGTGAAGATTGCAGGCACAATCATCTGATTGGGGATATTGCTAGTGCAATTCTCCTCTGATCAGGGTGTGACCAGTTTGGTGTGAAAAAGAGTCAAGTAGGACAATGATGACCAGATACTTGATTGGGAAAGTCCCGATGAGTGAAGTTGGGCAATGGGAAAGTCCTGGTGAGTGAAGCTAGGCAGGTGAAAGTTTCGGTGAGTGAACCTGGGTAGTAGAAAATCTTGGTGAGTGAAGCCAGGTGAAAATCCTAGTGAGTGAAGCTAGGTGAAAGTCCTGGTGAGTGAAGCCAAGTAGATGGGAAGTCCTAGTGAGTGAAGCTAGGCAAATGGAAAGACTTGGTGAGTGAAGCTAGACATGTGGAAATCTAGGTGGGTCAAGGTTGACCGGACGTCTGGTGTTTGGAAGTCCAAGTAGGCCAAAGGGTTGAATGGATACTTGGCACAAGGAAATCCAGATGGGTCAAGGGTGACCGAACATCTGGTGAAAATCCAAGTGGGTCATGGAGGACCGGACACTTGGCACGAGACGAAAAGTTCAAGTGGGTCAAAGGGATTGACCTGACACTTGGTGAAGGAGTCCTAGCAGGTCAAGATTGACCGAATGTTAGGCATAATGTTCCAACAGATCACGATTGACCAGATGTTGGAATTGGAGACCCTATACTTGGTTTAAGCAAGTAAAAGGGTAACCAATCGATCAACTGATTAATTGAACAGGGGTTCAATCGATCAGCCGATCGATTGGGGCTATGTTGCGATAAAGCAATGGCCCAATCGATCGGCTGATCGATTGGGAGCTTATACCGCACGCACAGAAGTGCTCCCAATCGATCAGCCTATCGATTGGGGGACGAGATTTCTTACACGTAGACGCGAGAAATGTTGGATCGATTGGTCAATCGATTAAGCCAATTCCTAGAGAGCATAGAGGCACTCTGAATCGATCGACCAATCGATTCAAACCCTTCCCAATCGATTAAGAGTCATTCAATCAATTGGGATCTGATCGTTGCGCAGGTTATAGCCGTTGGCGAGTGTTTTCCTCTGCAGTTCTTCGATTCCTCTCAAGCAACAAGCAGACGATCTCAACGTCGATTCTCACGAGCTTATCCACACTTCCACAGCCAGTTCTTGAAGGCTCTTGGAGATAAATGTAGTTACACTTCCAAGGTTCAAGAGGCAACAACAAGCAACAAGTAAGCAAGAAGAAAGAGTTTTTCTTTGTATCTTTGTATTTTCTTCTTGCGTGTGCTGTATTTTTGTTGTGTGGGTTTGTACGAGGCTTCTCCGCCTCTGGCTACGACCGAGAAGGAGTATTTCATTAGTGGAGAGCGAGTCGTGTGTGGATCCTTAGATTAGTCATCTCTTCTTGAGGTGGATACCAAGTAAATCATTAGTGTTAGCGTTGTGAGTATGTTTCTTGTTGTTTATTCCGCTGCACATCATCGAAGAAGCACATCAACAAGCGCAACGAGCTATTCAGCCCCCTCTAGCACATTTTGACCCTAACAAATGGTATCAGAGCGAGGACGCTCTTCACTGGAATCATCACCGGAAGGGACAACAAGGCTAGAGGGTGATGAAGTTGGAGCAAAATTCATCAAGTCAAAGAATTCATCAAGAGCTCAACGTCAAGATGGAATTCCAAGATGGACTTGGATTCGACACAAGGATGCCTCCACCATTTATATCCACAAGCTTTGATTCTTGGAAAGCAAGGATCAAAAATTTTCTTATGATGGAGATAGAGCAATGATTTTCTCTAATGGAATGTTTTGAAGCTCCAAAAAATTCAAAGGGAAAAACTCTCAAGTTGAGCAAGTGGAGCCAAGAGCAAATTCAAAGTAGCGAGGCAAATGACAAAGTGACCAAGCTATTGATCAATTTATTGCCAAACAATATTTTGGCTCAAGTTGGAGAATCAAGGATGCCAAAGAGCTTTGGAGCAAATTGGCAAAGATTCATGAGATCCCCTCCACTGTACCAAATCGAGAAGAATCCAAAGAGGGTGACTCATTGATCAAGACCAAGAGGAAGAGGACTTCGAAGTTGAGAGATGCTCAACTTCCAAAGAAGAGGTCCAAGAAGCTTCATCTTCAATGGAATGCAACGAAAAGGGCAAAGAGGGAACATACTCTTTGTTCCATGTACAAGATGAAGATGAAGAAGCGTCCACCTCTAGGATTGTAATGACCCGACCCCTCGGCCCCTTGGGCAGCCCAACTGGCGGCCCATTTGGTGGCCCCTTGGCGGTCCCTTGGGCGGCCCAACTGGCGGCCCAACTGGTGACTCCTTATGTCATCGACCGACGACCCTCAGCGGTGTCGTTACTCACTAGGTCTTCCCACCCCTGGCTAGTGGATTTTTGCCTTCCTCAGGATTCGAACTCCAGACCTCTAGGTTAAGTACTAGAGTTTATGAATCCTGGTAGCCAAGTTAAGTACTCTAGACCTCCAGGTTAAGCTACCACTAAGTTTCAGTCACAGACTTGGTTCAGGGTTTCTCCGAGTTAGGCCTTCAGGAATAGGGACAGACAGAGCAGGGTATTCTAGTTACCATGGTTGCTCAGTCGTCGATCAGGACGAGGATCTGAGAGGCCCAGGCTAGTGATCAGCATTTGCAGTTCATTGGCAGCCAGATAGCTCCTGGGAAATAGACCGAGTTCACACGAGATGAGGAGGGTATTGTATGCTTCCGAGGTAGATTATGCGTACCTCAGTCTCACCCGGTCTTGCAGGAGCTACTTCAGGAGGCCCATAGCTCTCAATTTGCGATCCACTTCGGCGGTACCCGTATGTACCGAGATTTAAGGCGTTCTTATTGGTAGAACGACATGAAGAAAGATATCGCGGAATTCGTAGCTAGATGTCTTGTCTGTCAACAGGTGAAGGTCGAGCACCAGAGACCTGCCGGCTTACTTCAGCGGATTCCTATTCCCGAGTGGAAATGGAAACACATTACCATGGACTTTGTGGTGGGTTTGCCAAGGACACGACGAGGCCATGACGCGATTTGAGTAATCGTTGATCGATTAACCAAATCCGCGCACCTCTTAGCGATCCGGAAGACTGATTCCCTGGATCGATTGACAGATTTGTATTGCTAGGAGATCATCAAATTACATAGTGTTCCTTTGACTATTATTTCGGATAGAGATCCTCGGTTCACGTCTCATTTCTGGCAGAGTCTGTAGGCCTTGGGCACTCAGCTCCGTTTCAGTACAGCTTTCCATCCGTAGACAAATGGACAGTCAGAGCAGACCATTCAGACTCTAGAGGACTTGCTGAGGTTATATGTATTGAATTTTGGAGGCAGTTGGGAGGACCATTTGCCATTGGTAGAATTTGCCTACAACAATAGCTTTCATTCGGTTATCTAGATGGCACCGTTTAAAGCGTTGTATGGTAGGCCTTGTCGGACACCCACTCTTTGGGATGAGGTTGGGGAGGCCCAGCTGTTGGGACCTCAAAGAGCTCAGCATGAGGCAGAGTTGGTCCGTACTATCAGACGGAGGATGTCAGAGGCGCAGGACCACCAGAATAGTTATGCTGATTAGAGACGCAGACCCTGGAGTTCTCTACTGGCGATCATGTATTTCTGCAAGTTTCACCCATGAAGGGGGTGAAGAGATTTTCCTCAAAGGTAAGCTAGCTCCGCGGTATATTAACCCTTTCCAGATCCTGGAGAGGATTGGAGCAGTAGCTTATCAGCTGGCACTACCACCGTCCCTGACAGGCGTTCACGATGTATTCCACGTATCTATACTGAGGAGATATGTACCCGACCTGACACATGTGCTGACAGATATTTCGGTTCCCGTTCAGCCTGGCGTCACTTATGAGGAGGTTCCAGTATAGATTCTAGACCAGAAAGAGCGTCAGATGTGGAACAAGACTATCCGACTGGTTAAAGTCGGATGACAGCATCATACGGACGAGGAGGCTACTTGGGAGCTCGAGGATACTATCCAAGCTCGATACCCCCATCTTTTCACTTGAGGTATGTGATTTAATTTACCGTTCAGCATTTATACTCTTTACCTGTTGTTAGTATTTGTTGATGGTAGATAACGAAATTTGGTGACTAAATTTTTATTAGTGGGGGGAATGTAAAATATCGGAAATGGGCGTAACACCTTAAGGGAATTTTCTGGAATTTTTAGAAAATTTTCGGAGACCGTATGGACGAGTTTACGGGGATAAAAACTAGGCCCCGAGAAAGCCTGTTTAGGCTACCCATTTAAGCGAGGAAATGTTTATTTTTATAAATTCCTTTTTCTTTATACTTTTTATTTTATTTTCTCCTTTCCTCTCGATTCACCAACGCCTTCTCCTCCCGAGCCCTAACCGGCGCCGCGGTGGTTTCCTTTCCCTCTTTCCCTTTATCTTCGGTGACACTAAAGCCTCGCCTCCGCCCGTCTCTTCTCCTCTTCATCTTCTTCATCGTGTCGGCCATCACAACCGACCACCGCAGTGCCTCCGGCCTCTCCTGTGCCCGAGCATCGCGCCGACGTTGACACATAGAACCTCTTCGCCGTGCCCTAAATCTACAACGCGCCATCGCCACTTTGCCCTAGCTGAATCCCTTCCACTGCTAGCACCGATTCCTCCAACGCAGCCCCCACTGCGCCTGCGACCTATGCTCCGCAGCCTCGTCGAGCACCGGGGCAAGGACTTCTCCTCACTAGCATCAACTGCCCAGATCTGATTCGGCCGTCGTTAGTTCGTTCTTGGCTATGATCACTCGCCGGAAGCCAGGCACACGAGCTTCCTAGTTTCGGCTATGCCCTAGCTTCCAGTCGATTTCCCTACTCACTGAGCAGGCCACAGTTCCCAATCAAGTGCTACACTGATCCTACTTTTCTCCTGATTTCCTTTGAGTTGGTACCCTAGTGTCGTTGTTGATCTTCTTTGCCATGGCACACCACCACATCGACACTCTTCATCCGTGAGTACCTGTTGATTTAGTTTAGGGGTACTCGAGTGGAGATTTATGACCCCACCTTGCTGCAGCCACTGGATCCAGCAGCAACCTCCTCTAGCAGTGGGTAAGTACAGATTTAGGTGAGTTTTTGTGTTAAATATGTGATGGATTATGTTATAGTAAATCCTAATTATAAGGTGGAACGATTAGGGTTAATGAAGTTAACCCTAATTGATCAATGGATTAGGATTTAGTTTAGTTAATGGATGCATGATAGAATTAGCTAAACTAAATATTGTGACATAGGGCTTTGACGTGAGACGAGCATCTCGACGTTGGATTTGACTGGATTGGACCTGCTATTTGAGGCGGGTACCTTGAGTTATCTTTAATAATGTCATGTTGATATGTTTAGTAGGTTATAACCTTTAGTAATAATTTTGCTCGTCTTTGCTTCGGTTGGTCACTACCCGATACCTGTTACATGCTTGTTTTGTTTACTTATTATGTACTTCATGTTAGTACCTACCTGATTATACATGCTTATAGGGGTAGTGACACAACCATGTGTTTATTATGTTTAGGATCTAGGTTTTTATACCTTATCTGATCTGTGTACCTTTGATTTAGTTCATTGTCCTATGGCACACATTATATATATATATATATATATATATATATATATATATATATATATATATATATATATATATGGATATTGCTATGATGTTCAGGATTTTGCCATGCTTAATGTCATGCACCATTCGCATGATTGCATGCTGCGTGATAGTCTGCTTCATTATTGTTGAGCACATCGCTAGTTTCATCTCTGTCGGTGCTCCGCTGGTCAGCTCATGGGTAGCGTGACGTAGCGTGTTAGCACGTCAGTTTTGCTCGATGGTACTCCGCTGGGACGCTCATGGGTAGTGTGACTGCAGCGTAGTAGCACGCCGGGATCCCTCCTCGTTATCGTGTACCGGGAGATGAGAGCATTGCGCTCCCCCACTTATGATTTGGGGTAGGAGGATAGGTGTACTCCGATAGCATCCCGTCCACTCGGTCACTCATCAGGAGCAGTGACGGCAGAGTGCATGGTTGTCACAACCCTACCCACTCGGTCTCACCATCGTGTGTGAGACGTCTGACTGGAGAGTAGGGGTGACCAGGACATGTCATTGGCATCATACGCATTGATGCATTTACTGATTGTGTTTGTTGCACTTATATGCTGCATTTGGATGGATGCATATGTTTGACATGCATATAGGATTTATGATACTCTCGGTCTGACGACCTGACTATTCTGATAGGAGGCCCTGGTGAGTACAGTTCTCCTCACCCTTTTCTATTGTGCATTTTCTAGATTTTGTCCAGGAGACTGTACTCCATAGTTATTACTATTTGTTATAATTTACTATACATGTCAACTAGGTATCTGTTGAGTTGTTGAACTCACCCCCGTGGACACTATCTTTTTCAGGTACCAGGTTGTTTATGGAGTCGCTTGGAGTATCCTGCCTGCCAGTCCCCACGTCATATCAGAAGACCTGTCTTCGCTTTTATTTACTTTTATTTTGGTATATGAAATTTGTGTATTTAGCGTTGTATTCCGGTTTTGTTTTTGGAGTGTTGTTTATTGTGTGGTGTAAGCCTAGCCGGCTAGCAGCCTTTGTTTTTAGTTTGTATGTGTTGTCCATTGTATTTCCGCTGTATTTGGCTCTGGTACAACCGAGTGGGCTGTTAGTTTTACATATAACTACGTGGTCGTGTTTTTATTGTATCAGCCGAGTATGCTGCATTTAAACTGTGTGGTTGTGTGTATATTCCAGCCGCCTGTGGTTGAGGTATATTGTGTCTGTAGAAATGGTTCAGATTGTCACCTGTACAGGGGAGATGTTGCCGGAATTTCCTCTGGCAGGGACTCCTCTAGGGCATGACAATTTATTAGTATCAGAGCTAGGTTTACGAGTCTTATATCCCATGTTTCGGATTTCGTATTTTAGTTTTCTCGATGTGACTTTTTGGGTTTTGGGGCCTGGCAACGGCAAGACATCTCCAAGCTATAAGGAGGTATGTTGGTATACTGTTATCCTACCTTTTTGTTAGTATGCATTGTTGACTATGATAGTTATGACATGTATTAACACTTTTTATTTAGTACATGTCTGGTTGTTGTAGCTCATATTACATGTGATGGGTTAGCCACTGATGATGATCGACCCTAATAGAGATCAAGAATTACAGTCTCTGGTGATTTTTCATATCATACCATCAGTAGTTTTAGCTTCTGTTACTACTAGTAGGAGATGGAGGCACATACCAGCCTCTGCTATTATTAGCTGGGTAGTGGATAGTATCTACATATTCATGTTGACTTAGCCAGTAGAATACCATGTTATCTTAGTTAATTCCATCAATAGATAATTGATTTTCTCTTGTTAGATCGATCAGTAGAAGACTGATTTATGTTTGTTGACTTGGGTAGTCGTAGATCGATTTACCTTAGTTGCTTGCGAAGGATTAACGTACATTTGTTAGATATAGATAGTCGATTATCGATTCATTTTTTGGGTTGGTCTAATCAGCAAGGGATAGACTTACTCTATTTTTTGAGGTTCGAATCTTTGGATTATTTGTGTTTAGATGGTACCAGAGCGACCTTGCGACCGTGAGTGCGCCTGTGGCAGGAGCACCCAGGGCACCACCTAGCGTGGGAGATTTTGGGATTTGTCTGTGTTGTGATTCATGGTTACACAACGAGGACGTTGTGTCATTAAGTGGGGGTGATTGTAATACCCCAGTTCTGAGATTCTGGTTAAGTATGGCTTAAAAGGTTAGATGGTACTATCCATATCACCAAGGTGCACCTTTCTTTTGGAAGCCCAAACTTAAGAACTCCAAAGTTAAGCGTGCTTGGCTTGGAGAAATCTGAGGATGGGTGACCTCCTGGGAAGTTTTCCAGGTGCGTGCGAGTGAGGACAAAGCACGCTAAAAGGACCTCCGGTGGTCTGTGGAGCTAGTTGTCAACCTGATGGGCAATTCTGGTGGCGTTCCCGGTTCAGTCCAAGTGGGGCCTTCCCGGGCCGGGGCGTTACAAGGATTGAGGGGAAGAGACATTCGTTGACACCGGACCAAGAAGAAGGAGAAGCTTCTACTTCCGGGTCAAGTGAAGAAGAAGATGACGCAACCTCCACAACACAAGAAAAATAAAATGGAGGATTAAGTGTCATCCCTATGCGTGAAGGTATAACTAGTTCAATTAAAAAATAAAAATCATATTATATGCTTTGAGTGTAGGGAACATGGGTATTACAAGAGTAAATATCCTAAGTTGACCAAGAAAAAGAGTCAACCGGTACAAACAGCAAGGAGAAGCTCAAGGAGACCGCTCCCACAACAAAGAAGAGCAAGGAGCACATTGTATGCTTCTTGTGTCATCAAAAAGGACATTATCAGAGTCAATGTCCTAAAGGGAGGAAAGCGGTCAAAGTCAAGGGAGGAAACTCAAGTCAAGGGGGAGCTTCCAAGGTAAAATCCAAGGTATCATTTATTGAGCCTACCTCTTTAAATCATGGTAAAAAGTATGCTAGTTCTAATTTATATCATTTTAATGCTATTTACCATAAAAATAGGAGGCATGATAGAATTAATGAAAATCATGTAGCTCTTCATGCCAAGACCACCACACCTAGGGTTATGAAGGTAGATAGAAATTTGGGCAAGAACACTAAGGATAGTAGATACAAGTCAAAAAATAGAAATGTTCAAGGATTTAAAGAAAAATCCAAAACTAAGGATTTAATGATGGAAAATCAAGTATTGAGGTCAAGGCTTGATAACATGGAAAAGACCTTAAAGAGAATCGAAGATTTTCTTAAGGGCCAAAATGGGCACCACCTAGGGCTAGGAACACAAAAGCCATCAAATGATCATAGAGGTTTGTGATACAAACCTAAGGCTAAGAAGAATGTAACTTCTTACCATAGGGTTCCATATAGCTATGGAATCAATCCTAGGTCTAGGAGTCAAGTCAAAGATACAAGGGGAGTTATCCCTAGGAGTATCTTTGCAACAACAAATGTGACTAAGACTTCTAAGAAGTCTAAGAAAGTCACCAAGAAGGTCACAAGGGAAGCTATCCCTAAAGTTGACATAGAGAAAGTGATCAAGGCTTCTAAGAAGCCTAACAAGGCCACTAGGAAGGTATCTAGGGAAGTCATCCCTAGTGAATACCTAGAGCATCCAAAGAGCACAAATATATTTTGGGTTCCTAGAAGTATTTTCTCTACCCCCTAGATGAGTTAGAGAGTGTCAACTCTATTTGGAAGGGTGGTTAACCCAACTTTAATAAAGTTGACACTTGAATGCATTTTCAAGATTTTTGTTAACCTTTAAAAATTAAAGGATTAATTGTTTACTTTTTGGAAGAGTAAAATGTATGAAAATTTGAGGAATTGGACTTAATTTAAATTGACACATTTGAGAAAAAGATAAGAAATGCCAAGTTGGCGTTTTGGTATTTTCTTAAGAAATTAAGGGCAAGTTAGGCCTTAATTTAAAATGAAACCTTGAGGAATTATGCTTAATTTTAATTGACACAAATAAGAAAAGCACAAGAAATGCTAAGTTGGGATTTTAACATCTTCCTAAGGAATTAAGGGCAAATTTAAGTCTTAATTTAATTTGTTTACTCTTTTTAAGAGTAAAATGTGCCATTATTTGAGAAACTTGATGTAATTTATATTAGCACAAATTAATCAAGTGCAAAAGAAATGCCAAGTTGGGTTTTGGCATTGTTTTAAGAAAATATGGGCAATCTAGGATTACTTTTAGATTTAGCTAAGGATTTAAGGACACTTAGATAGATAATCTAGGTATATTTTATTTTATGCTAATTGTCATGCTTTGTTTGCTCATCACACGCCATGACATCACATTTTGCATTCATGCTTATTATGAAAATCAACAAAAATACCATGACATGTTATACACACATCATGTAGCTATAGCATATTTTCTTTTGAAAATTATTTTCATTTTGATGTATGCCATAAAAATCATGTAGCTAAAAATAATGCATGATGATTTTTAGATTCTTGCAATTAAGGACAAATGACATTTATTAACAAGTAATAGCCTAGGTAAATGTTCATAATCTAAAATGCCTAGATAGATATGCATGATCCCTAGCTTAGGGCAAAACCAAACTTTACATCTCACAAAGAACTATAAGGTGACTTGTATGTATTTTAGTACACATTAGATACAAGTGAGATGTTAGGATGGTGAACAAAACTCAAGATGTTGATTTAGTGTATTCTTATTGAGTTTTAGGTTCATCAAAACACAAGTTATGTGTTTTCCAATCATTGAGAAAGCTAATGTACAAGTCATGTGCATTGAGCCCAAAGAATATGGTTGGATATTGGTTTTGAAAATTATTTTAAAATGCTTTTGGAAAACCTTGGTGAAGACTATCTTTTGATAGTAATCATTATTGAAAAGTTAGACACAAACTAGAAGAAAACACTCAAGTTTTTACAAGTTTTCAAGTTTGTGTTAATCTTTGAAAATAGGAAGTATTTTCATAGGAAACTATTTTTTTCATGATAGTATGTGCCCTAAGTAATGTTTACATGATTTTTAGAATTTTGTAGAATTTTTGGGGAGTTTCTGAACTTTGCTGAAAATATACTTCAGGAAATCAGAAGCTCCAATCGATCAGCCGATCGATTGGAGGCCCCCAATCGATCGGCCGATCAATTGGGAGGTGTTTCATCTATCAGCCGATCGATCCATTCACTACTGGATCGATCAGGCAAACAATTTAGAGGAAGGTTCTGCGAATAGAACCACCCTGAATTGATCAATAGATCGATTGAAGTGTTTTCAATCGATTGGGACTCAACCTCAATCGATTGGGAATGCTGATTTTGGTTGAGAAAGTCTGATTTCAGTATTTTAAATCATTCTTAATCTATGTAATCGCTCCTAACCCCTTGAACTACATTTGTATACATTTAGGAGGAGTTTTCATGATGAAAACAAAGGGAAATAGTTAAGGAAGACTAAGTTGAAATTTAAGTTGAGGTTTGCATTCAAATTTTGATATTTGAACCTTAAAACTTCAAATTTTTGGGTTTCCTAAAGGTTTAGGAATTCCAAGTCATTGTTAGTGCAATGACAGAAGTTTGAAGCATGTCTTTAGGGGGAGTTACTCTTTAAGGACATGGAAATTATTTTCCGAAACCTTTGAAGGTGGTTAATCCTTCGTTTATAAAAACAATGTTCAAGGTTGAGCATTGAAAAATAATGGAGAGTGGATATCTCCATTGTGGAGTTATGGATGCTTTAGGATGAGCATCATAACATGGAGTAATGCTCAAGGGTGAGTATTTGATATAGTAAAGGGTATGAGACTTTCATTGTTGAAATGATGAATGCTTAAGGATAAGCATTATTGCTCAAGGGTGAGCATTTGGATACAGTGAAGGGTAAGAGACCTTCATTGTGGTGTTGTGAACAACGAGTGAAGTTGTGAACAACGGTAAGTAACTCTTCAGGGGGAGAGTTCTTTATGATGTGTGCTAATAGGGGGAGAATGTAGGGTTTAAGTTAGGCCTTAATTGTTCCTCTAGGAAAGGTTAGGGGAGAATGTAGGGTTAAACCCTCATTCATGCATTGGCATGAGAATAAGTTGAGGCTATGAGATTAGCTTAACTTAAAGGTAGTCAAACATCAAAAAGGGGGAGATTGTTGGTGAAATATCTCCTGGGTCATGGTTGACTAGGTTGACTAGGCTTGAGTTGGCTCAAGCCTGAGTCTAGATGTTTGGGTTTCGATGTTTGATAATACTTGAAGATTGGAGGTGCAATGATCCGATTATTGAGATTGCTGGTGCAATTCTCCTCTGGTCAGGGTGTGACCAGTTTGGTGTGAAGAAGAGTCAAGTAGGTCAAGGCTGACCAGATACTTGATTGGGAAAGTCCTGGTGAGTGAAGCTAGGCAGGTGAAAGTCCCGGTGAGTGAAGCCGGACAGTAAAAAATCCTAGTGAGTGAAGCTAGGTGAAAACCCTAGTGAGTGAAGCTAGGTGAAAGTCCTAGTGAGTGAAGTCAGACAGATGGGAAGTCCTCGTGAGTGAAGCCAGATAGATGGGAAGTCCTAGTGAGTGAAACTAGGCAGATGGAAAGACTTAGTGAGTGAAGCCAGACACGTGGAAATCTAGGTGGGTCAAAGTTGACCGGACGCTTGGTGTTTGGAAGTCCAAGTAGGTCAAAGGGTTGACTGGATACTTATCACGAGGAAATCCAGATGGGTCAAGGGTGACCGGACATCTGGTGGAAATCCAAGTGGGTCATGGAGGACCAGACACTTGGCACGAGACAAAAAGTCCAAGTGGGTCAAAGGGATTGACCTGACACTTGATGAAGGAGTCCTAGCAGGTCAAGGTTGACCGGATGCTAGGCATAATGTTCTAACAGGTCACGGTTGACCAGATGTTGGAATTGGGGACCCTAGACATGGTTTAAGCAAGTAAAAGGGTAACCAATCGATCAACTGATCGATTGAACAGGGGTTCAATCGATCAGCCGATCGATTGGGGCTGTGCTGCGATAAAGCAGTGGCCCAATCGATCGGACGATCGATTGGGAGCTTATACCGCGTGCACAAAAGCGCTCCCAATCGATCAGCCATTGATTAGGCATCTCCAATCGATCGGTCGATCGATTGGGTACGAGATTTCTTTCGCGCAGATGCGAGAAATGCTGGATCGATTGGTCGATCAATTCAGTCAATTCCTAGAGAGCACAGAGGCACTCTAAATCCATCGACCGATTGATTCAAAGCCTCTCCAATCGATTGAGAGTCATTCAATCGATTGGGATTCGACCGTTGCGCAAGTTATAGCCGTTGGCGAGCGTTTTCCTCCGCATTTCTTCGATTCCTCTCCAGCGACAAGAAGATGATCTCAGCGCCGATTCTCACGAGCTTCTCCACAGTTCCACAGTCAGTTCTTGAAGTCTCTTGGATATAAGTGTAGTTACACTTCCGAGGTTCAAGAGGCAACAATAAGTAACAAGTAAGCAAGAAGAAAGAGTTTTTCTTTGTATCTTTGTATTTTCTTCTTGTGTGTGTTATATTTTTGTTATGTGGGTTTGTACGAGGCTTCTCCGCCTCCGACTGCGACCGAGAAGGAGTATTTCATTAGTGGAGAGCGAGTCATATATGGATCCTTGGATTAGTCACCTCTTCTTGATGTGGATACCAAGTAAATCCTTAGTGTTAGTATTGTGAGTGTATTTCTTGTTGTTTATTCCGCTGCACATCATCGAAGAAGCACATCAATAAGCGCAACGAGCTATTCACCCCCCCCCCTCCCCTCTAGCACATTTTGACTCTAACAACCATGTCATTTGCATCATATGCATGGATTGCATTTATTGTTTGTGCTTGCTGCATTTTGGTGGTTACATATGATTGACATGCATACAGGAGACATGATGTATTTGGTTTGATGACCCTACATCTGTTGGTGAGGTTCACACCTTTATGTCAGAATAGGAGGCCCTAGTAAGTACAGCTTCTCCCCTTATTTCAGTTTTGCATTATCAGTTATTGTTCAGAAGACTGTACTCCATGATTATTACTGGTAGTTATATTTTTCTATGTATGTCCGCTTGATACCCGTTGAGTTGTTAAACTCACTACCCCTTATTTTTCATGTTGTTTTCAGGTTAGCACATAGATATATCATGTCGCTTAGAGTATCCTGTCTGTCGGTCCCACGTCACATCAGAAGACAGTTTACCTCACTCTTGATTTCTTTTATATAATCTTTATTGATTTAGCTTTATATTGGTGTTTAGCCTTGTGACTATTTTATTATTTTTGGTGTTGTATTTGTGTCTAAGCTGTGCCGACACACATTGTGTTGTTTTGGTTGTATGAGCTTCTTGTTTGTTTTTTTCCGCTGTGTTTTTAACGTAGCCATGTGGGTTGTTTAATATATATAACTGCGTGGTTGTATTTTTAGTATAGCCGTGTGAGCTGTTTAATATATAACTGCATGGTTGTGTATATTCCAGCCATGTGGGCTTGTTGATGTATATATGATTCAGATTGTCACCCGTACAGGGGAGATGCTGTCGAATTTTCCTCTGGCAGGTACTCCTCTGGGGCATGACAGTTAGATTATAAAATTTGATGTGGATTCAATGATTTTGGCCCTATTCCAGTTCCGACCCTAAAAAACACAGTCTAGATTCTTTTCAGAGCTGAGGTAAATGTTAGATTATAAAATTTGATGTAAATTCGATAATTTTGACTTTATTCAAGTTTCGACCCTTAAAAGCACAGTCTAAATCCTTTTCAGAGCCTCCAAATCTTTTTTTAAAAAATATTTTTAGTAATTCTATATTTTGGGAAGTTTGGTTAATTTTAGTATTTTGTAGCATAAGATAACATAAAGGAAGATGATTATATAGAATGAGAATATGATATTTTGGGATGAAAGTATGAACGAGGGAAGTAAATACAAGGGTCTCATTTTTATTTTATTAATATTAATGTTATTATTTAACCTATTTTAATTTATTTTTTTATAAATATAAACAATATTAATATTATATACTATAAATTGTAAATTAATTAAGAACACTGTTTTTTTAAATAAAAAAATAATAATAAAAATAACAAGAGTTCATTTTTATTTTATTAATATCAATTGTTTTGAAATTTTGAGAAAAGCGTGTGGGAGGGAAGTTAATATAAGGTTCATTTTTATTTTATTAATATTAATTTTATTATTAATCAATTTTAATTTAATAATAAAAAAATGGGGTATTGATAAAACTTGATGTGGGTACAATAGAACAATCTTCAAGAAACTATTTTTTTTATTTTTTTAATAAAAATATAATAATAACACTAATAATGTCTAATATCAAATAAATTGATAAAAATATGAATTATCATAAAAAAAATTAAAATTATCATTTTTAATAAAATTAAACAAAAATAATAACAATAAAAATAAAAAATAGAGAATGTAAATAAACTAACGACAATCTAAATTAAAAAGACATGTAAATAAGATTTAACCTTATGTAGTGTTTATAATATAAACAAAAAAAATAATTAATGTAAACTAAGCGACATTGTATAAGAGAACACATTTGAATACCTAGTAACCATAATAATCATCCTTACTCGCTTCATTTAGCCAAGAGATTTCTTTTTATTTTGCCCATTTTTAGTACTTGCATTAAATTAAATATAAAGAAAATTGATTCATTATGGCTAATATGTGTTTCACAAAATTGGTCTCAGCAAACAAACAAAATTGAAGTTAGTGAACCAAATGGAGATAAAAAGCTATATGCAATTGGAGATATACAAGTGAGCATATGCAAATGCTATGGGGATGCATTTCAAAACATTTGAGAAATCAGAAACCAAATGTGAAAATACTAGAGTACTTTAAAACATTAGAAATTTGGTTTCATTTCAGAAATTAGAAATCAGATTCAAAAATCAAATTCATAAATCAGAAAGTGCTATTGTTGATTCTTAAATAGAAAGTGCTATTGTTGAACCACAGATTCAGCAAATAATTATATGGTTGCTGAAATAATTCTGTGGTTGTTAAAATAAAACTCAACAGAAATAATTTTATAGTTGCTAAAATAAAACTCAACAGAAACCCTTTTGAAGTTGGTGTCATTTTAGTTTCCATTATCCTTATCACCACATATCCTGAACAATTATTCATTCCACCAATGTTTTTCAAAGTTACTTTTTTCGGGTCTGAAAATGATTGTGTAGCTTGTTGTCTTGCTGCTGCGGCTTGTTGACAGTTAGTGGTTCCATTCCCTTCAGTAACAGACCCTTTTTCTGATTCTGTCTCTGCTAATGGGGTCCTAGCTAGCAGAGACAGAATCAGAAAAATTTCAAAATTCTCAGAATAAACTTTTCATTGCAGATTCTGTGATGAATTGCAAAATTCGTTGTAAATTTGAGAATTCTTCTTATATAAATTTCTACTTTACAAGACCTGTTGAGGCTCCTAGAAAGCTTAGAATAAGATATAACTAGTTCCTATGGGTTCTTAAAAATCCCCTAATTTTATAAGTGTCCTCAACCACTAATTTTACCCTACTGATAATTTTTTTACCTTGACGATGTTCGAAAAATATTAATCACCTTCGTAAAATCAATAATCTCAATATATTGTATAAAATTAATATTTGACTGCATCTATATGATCAAGGGATTTATAAAAACATATAGGAACTGGGTTTATATCATTTCGAGCTCTCTGAGTACCTCAATCATATTTAGATATTTAAAAATAAGTGTGACTTGTTAAACTACAACTTCCTATAGAAATTTAATAAAGTCTTACATGCTCATAATTTATTTAGCAAATTAAGATTAAATATAGTGAGTCAAATTATTTTTACGATATTTTTATGATCAGGGGATTTATAGGAACCCATAGAAACTGATTTCATTTCATTCTGAGCTCTCTAGGTACCTCAATCAGTTTCAAAAAGTTTATTTTTAAAAAAAAAATATTTACAATCTGCGATGAATTTCAAAATTCATCATAAATTTGAGATTTTTTTATATAAATTTCAACTTTCTAGGGCTGGTTGAGATACGTAGAGAGCTCGGAATGAGAGGAAATTAGTTCTTATTGGTTCCTATAAATCCCCTAATTTTTTAAATGTCCTCAACCACTAATTTTACATAATCAGTGATTTTTTTACCTCAAATGTGTCTTAAAAATATTAATCACTTTCATAAAATCAATGATCTCAATATATTAGGTAAAATTGATCTTTGAGGGTATCGATATGATGAAGGGATTTATAGGAACCTACAGAAACTAGTTTCATGTTATTCTGAACTCTCTATGTACCTCAACCGGTTTCAGAAAGTTTACTTTTAAAAAAAAATATTTATAATCTGTGATGAATTTTCAAATTCATTACAAACTTTATGATAAATTCTAAAATTCGTTGCAGATCTACGATAAATTTTGAAATTCATTGTAGATCTACGATGAATTTTGAAATTCGTTACAAATTTTGCGATGAATTTTAAAATTCGTCGTACATTTGAGATTTTTTATATATATAAATTTCAACTTTTCGAGATCTGTTGAGGTACCTAGAGAGCTCAGAATGTGATGAAACTAGTTTATATGAGTTTTTATAAATCCACTGATTATATAAATATCCTTAACCAGTAATTTTACATAACCGTGATTTTTTTACTGTGAAGGTGTCCGAAAAATGTCCATCATTTTCATAAAATCAATGATGCCAATATATTAGGTACAATAGATATTTGAGGGCACATATATGATCAGGGGGTTTATAGGAACCCATAGATACTGGTTTCTTATCATTCCAAGCTTTTTGGGTACCTCAACCGGCTTTGGAAAATTTCTTTTTAAAAAAAAAAATTAGAATCTGCGATGACTTTCAAAGTTCATCACAAAATTTACGACGAATTTCAAAGTTCGTCGCAGAATCTCCGATGAATATCAAAGTTTGTCACATATTTAATTTTTTTTATATATAAATTTGACATTTCCAAGGCTAGTTGAGGAAAAAAATGATTTTTGTGACAAATACTAATTTCGTCACAAAATTTGCGATGAATCCAAAATTCATCGCAAATTTTGCGATGAATCCAAAATTCGTCTCAAAATTTGTGACCAATCATAAATTCGTCGTAAAAATTTGCGATGAATCAATTATTCATCGCATATCCACCGACGAATATGGTAGTTTGTCGCTAATTTCCAATGAGTTTTGCGATGAATAATATTTTGTTGCTAATTGGCGACAAAAATATTTTTATCACAAACGTTGTTGCTAAACTGAGACAAGTTCATTTTTTGTCGCAAAAGTTGTCACAAATTTGTGACGAATATATTTTTTCACAAATATTTGTCGCTAAATTACAATTTTTTTATAGTGTTCGATCGATTAAAAATCTGTTCGGCTGATTGACCCTTTCGGTCAACTAATCCTCCAATCGACCGAATGAACCTTGGTTTCCTTCTTCATTGAGATATGATCTTCGTGCATTTATGAGCATTTATTGTTCGGTCGACTAATTACCTTGTTCAGTCGATCGAACAAAGCAGTTTTCTTGTTCGTCGAGATTCTCCATTAATTCTCCACTGATACATTAATTGTTCGATTGATCGATAACTGGGTTTGGTTGACCGATTGGCCAAGCTTCTAGTTTGCTTTGGCACGATCTAATCTCTGGTCTAAATCAACCTAGTTTGGTTAACCAATCCATGGGTTCGGTTTACTGATCAGACCGGTTCCGATAAAACAGTGTTAAACAAATATTCATGCAAAACAACGTTAAACAAATATTCCTTCAAAACAAAGTTGGGATAGTAATATATGATGCATGAGTATTAATTGACAGTAAAACTATCTTGATTTCAATTTGGAAACCTTTTCGAGTTCTTCAGTTAGATCAACGACCTAAGATTGTTTCTTTCCGCAACACGACCTCACCATTAGGGGTATAATCGAGCCGAGCCAAGCCGAGTTGAACTCTTGAATGTTTGAGTTTGACTCGTTTATAATCAAGCCAATCTCAAGCTTTATTTAATGAATATATTCATGGTTCGCAAGCTTATTCAAGCTTTTATCGAGCCTAAACGAGCTTTAAAAATATAAATTATAAATTTAAATATTTGTTAAATTATATATCTAGAGAAAATTGTAATATTCTTATTAAAATTTATAATTTTATTTTAATGAATAAATTTAATAAATTTGTTTATATTTTTCATAAGTAGAGTGTAAAATCTATAAATTCAATATCAAAACTATTATTTTTTCCATTTAAAAGTTGATTCATGAGCTTATTAACGAATATGTTTACGAGCTAACGAGCCGAGTATTTTGAAGCTTAAGCTTGGTTTGTTTATCTTAACGAGTGTCATTAAACAAGCTTAAACGAGATTTTATCAAATAGAGCTTTGAATATCTCATGAGCGATTTTGTTCATTTACACCCCTACTCACCATCTCTCATATCCAGTTGTTTACCTCAACCTACTTGTCAAATATTGATCCTCCAGACCTGTTTAGACTTTACCTCTTAGCATCAGATCGACTATGTAAAATATGGCAAATAAGTAGTAAGTGTTATTGGAAGAATAACCTTATTAAAATTTTAGAAATTTTTCAAGATTTAAATGGAGTCCATACGACACATTTTTAAGGGGATGGATTGATTGTGCTAGGAGAAAGCCTATTTGAAATAACCATTTAGGTGAAAGTTGATTGAGGAATTAACTTAGGATTTAATTAATCTTAACCTATGTTGTGATTATAAAACCCATTATTTTTCCTTTTCTTCTCATTTTCCATCATTTTTTTCCTGATCTCCTTCTATTCGATCCCCTCCTCTCCTCATCGCTGGTTCATGTCTGCACCTGATCCACCGTCGTTGGCGCCCAAGTGCCACTCGATCTCCCATCTCCTAGTCACGGATACCAAGTGCTCGTCGGAAGCCGAGCATCCAAGTCCTCTATTCTCTTGTGCCCTAACCTCAACTCACGCCGCCAACCCACTTGCATTGTCGATCGCTAGTGCCACAACTAGGCAAGCACTAAAGTAGCCTTGGCCATCACTGCCACCCATCATACCCCCATCCCTTCCATGGGAGTTCAATGTGGCGGCGCCTCAATGCCACCTCTTTCTCGTCATTGCCATCATCGAAAGGTTTGAGACAATACTGAAGAGCTACATTTGTCTCTTCCCCATGCTTATAGCCTCGTGTAGCGACTGCTGTTGCCACAAGCAAGGTCATCACCGCCTATTCTTCCTCCTAGGGCTGACATCATTAACCCTAGCTGTGATGCTCCGATTGCCACTATTGTCCTTCTCTTTTCTCACTGTCCATGATCTCCAGAGCTACCCATGGTCGTTTAAGGGGAAGATCATTTTCGTTGTTGTTCTTGCCATTTTCGTTGTTGTGGTCACTGGCAGAGAGTGAGCCGCCACCTGCCACTTCCCTGCACCAACCAGCATAGTCACAACCACCAGTAGGCACCAGTTCTTGAAGTTGTGGGTTTTGCCAGCGTTAGCATCATAGACCATTTCATCCTTTTAAGCCATCAGCGCCCCTCATCTGTTCTAGCCTAAAACTTATTTAAGGGCAAGATCTCTAATTTAAAAGGTTGTGGATGAATGATTGGATTTAATTCTCAGTTGAGAATGTAGTGATTGTGAATTGGATATTCGAACCATGTTATGTGCTGATTTTGGAGCATCTGATTTGCTGGACAGTATCTCTACCTAGCTTCATCCACCTTCTTCTGGCCGTGAATCCCTCCGGTCGTGAGCCACTATTAGCCACCATGGATTTGGTGAGTATGTGATATGATTAGGTTAATCCAATTAGGGTTTCTAACCCTAGTTGGGATTATGTTTGGTTAATCAAATTATGGTAGATTGGTATGATTTATATTCTATGTTAAAGAGTTTTGATTCAATTTGAAGCAGACTCTTGGACATGAGGATGCTTAGCGTGACTTACATTTAATGGCAGATATTTTTTCCTTGACCTTTATAGTTCTTTGAACTTAGTGTATAGATTATCTTATGCATTAGGTTGCTTTATCTTGACTCCACTTGAATTTTATCTATGTTTGATACTTATATACTTGATCTTTGAGATGATCTCTTTATTGTCTATACATTCTCACTATTAGATATTCTTATTATGTATGTGCACACGTGTATAGTGTGTATGATAGGAATTTACTTTAAGATTGCTTATATGCAGTAGCGTACACACGAGTTTGGTGCGTGCTATAGGAGTTATCATGCTTATTATGCATATATTTGTGTGTGCATGTATAGGTGTTGCTATATATTGTGGATGTTATTGGTAGGCACATGTTGGATCTTTTAATACATATAAGTATATATGATTGATGGATCATGTTTCTGGATATATGTATATATGTTTTGTGTGTATACATGTCAGGTGAGTTTTATTGGAAGTATCTTGTTGATTATATTTATTTTGTGTGTGCACATGTGCCTATTATGTTTTATTGGAAGTATTATGTTGATTATACTCATGATGTATGTGCATACACGTCGGGTGAGTATTATTGGAGGTATTTTGTCGAATATACCTTTCTTGTTATGTGCATACATGTCGGGTGAGTATTGTTGAAGGTATTTTGTCGATTATACCTTTCTTGTTATGTGCACACATGTCCAACATGTTTAGTTATAAGTATCTTGATGATTATACCTATGTTGTGAATGTACACGTGTTTGTCGTGTGTGTACATGTGGTTGATGTATAGTATTGGAGGTATCTTGTTGATTAAACCTGTGTTGTGGTGTGTACACGTGTCTAGTATGTACTATTGGAGGTATCTAGTTGATTATACATATGTTGAGTGTTCATACATGTCTCGTGTGTACTGTTGGAGGTATCATTTTGATTATACCTATGATTGTGTGTGCATATATGTCGGGTGTGTACCATTGGAGATATCACATTGATTATTTACATCATGTTCATCATTGCACTATATGTATGCTAATGACCATTGCTCCCTTGTGGTATGAGCTAGTTTGACGACCATTGCTCGCTTGTGGTCGGAGCCAGTTGATGGTGATTGTTATACATCTAGACTTGCATGTACCCTATCGACCAGGGCTCCCATCCCATTATAGGCTGAGGTCAGAGCCAGTCGACAGTGATTATTATACATCTGGATTTACATGTATCCTATCAACCAGGGCTCCCTTCTATTGTAGGTTAAGGATAGAGCTAGTCGACGGTGAGTGTTATATCCTAGGCTGCCCACAGTGATCTATGGTAGAGTGATCTCCTACAGCCCATAGCTAGATAGCTACTTCCTGTCTGCCTACAGTGATCAGTGGTAGAGTGATTTTGTGCAGACAAGGACTCTGACATTTTGAACTGCCCATAGTGATTTGTGGTAAAGTGATTTCATGCAATTCCTAACTAGATAGCTAGATATCTTGGTCTTTTGTATTACTTGTGGTGGATCAACCACAAAATTATAATTATTAATTTTAATAAAATTAAACAAAAACAATAGCAATAAAAATAAAAAATAGAGAATGTAAATAAACTAACGACAATCTAAATTAAAAAGACATGTAAATAAGATTTAATCTTGTGTAGTGCTTATATTGTAAACCAAAAAAAAATAATTAATGTAAACTAAGCGACATTTTATAAGAGAACCACAATTGAATACCTCGTAACCATAATAGTCACCTTACTATCTTCATTTAACCAAGAGATCCCTTTTTATTTTGCCCATTTTTAGTACTTGCATTAAATTAAATATAAAGAAAATTGATTCTTTATAGCTAATGTGTTTCACAAAGTTGGTTTGAGGAAACAAACAAACTTGAAGTTAGTGAACCAAATGAAGATCAAAAACTATATGCAATTGGAGATGAACAAGTGAGTATATGCAAATGCTATGGGGATGCATTTCAAAACATTTGAGAAATCAGAAACCAAATATGAAAAATACTAGAGTACTTTAAAACATTAGAAATCCGGTTTCATTTCAGAAATTAGAAATCAAATTGAGAAATTAGAAAGATTCATAAATCAAAAAGTGTTATTGTTGATTCTGAAACAGAAAGTGCTATTGTTGAACCACATATTCAACAAATAATTATGTGGTTGCTGAAATAATTCTGTGGTTGCTGAAATAAAGCTCAGCAGAAATAATTATGTGGCTGCTAAAATAAAACTCAGTAGAAACCCTTTTGAAGTTAGTGTCCTTTCAGTTTCCATTATCCTTATCACCAAAGATCCTGAACAATTATTCATTCCACCAATTTTTTTTAGAGTTGCTTTTTTGGGGTTCGAAAATGATTGTGTAGCTTGCTATCTTACTGCTGCAGCTTGTTGACAGTTAGTGGTTCCATTCCCTTCAGCAACATACCCTTTTTCTGATTTTGTCTCTAATAATGGGGTCTTAGCACTAGTAGAAAAATCAAATTTTACTTCGGCACAAGCTACTTCAATAATTAGTAATTTTGTAGTATATAATAAACAACTTCGGTAACAACACTAGCAAAGTAAAAAAGTATGTTTTACTTCATATTTTAAAAAATTCGGGCTTCACTCCTTTTTTTGGTAGCATATTACTTCGGTATAATGTATTTGATAAAGTAAAAAAATATTTTTTTTTAATAATTTATAGATGCCGAAGTAAAAAAGATGAACAAGATAATTTCATTTTAACGCCCAAACTACCAGTGACCCACCCCATTCTTTTCTCTAACACTAGCGGCGCGCCTTCATTCTTTTTGCCAGTGATTTATCGATGAAAAATACCAGTCCCTTCTCTTTTTCCCTGATTCCCTTCACGCCTCTTTTTCCCTATTTCTTAAAGGAGACGAAGTGGCAGAACATGACGACGAGGGAGCAGTAGCATCGACAGAGGATGTTGATGAAGGTGCGGAGGAGGTGGATGAAGTGGAAGAGGTAGAAGGCGTAGGACCAGAAGAAGATGTGGCCGGAGGGGCTGGTGCCGAGGGGGAAATAGAGGGGGGGGGGGGGTGCGGGAGCGGTTGCGTAATTACCAACAAGCGAGGGTTGCAGGATGCATTCTTCTAATGTCGATCTCAATCCCATGGCGGATGGTGGTGTAACGCCCCGGCCCGGGCGAGCCCCACCCAGATCGAGCCAGGAATGCCACCAGAATTGCCATCGAGTTAACGACTAGCTCCATAGACCACCGGAAGTCCTTTCAGTGTGCTTTGTCCTCACTCGCACACACCCTGAAAAACATCCCAGGAGGTCACCCATCCTCACGCTTAACTTTGGAGTTCTTAAGTTTGAGCTTCCGAAAAGGAAGGTGCACCTTAGTGATATGGATAGTATTATCTAACCTTCTAAGCCATACTTAGTCAGAATCTCAGAACGAGGCATTACAATCACCCCCACTTAAAGACACAATGTCCTTGTTGTGTAACCACGAATCACATCATAGACAAATCCCAGAATCTTCATCGCTAGGTGGTGCCCTGGGTGCTCCTGCCATAGGCACACTCACGGTCGCAAGGTTGCTCTGATACCATCTGTAACGCCCTGGCCCAGGTGAGCCCCACCTAGACTGAGCTAGGAATGCCACCAGAATTGCCCATCGAGTTGACGACTAGCTCCACAGACCACCGGAGGTCCTTTCAGCGTGCTTTGTCCTCCCTCACGTATCCTGGAAAACTTCTAAGAAGATCACCCATCCTCAGATTTCTCCAAGTCAAGCACGTTTAACTTTGGAGTTCTTAAGTTTGAGCTTCCGAAAAGGAAGGTGCACCTTGGTGATATGGATAATACCATATAACCTTTTAAGTCATACTTAATCAGAATCTCAGAATCGGGGTATTACAGGTGGACTCGGAATTCCTTAAAAAAATTCAGTTAGATCCCTTTAAGTGTTCAAAACCATATGATGCTTGTACGGATCAATGCCTTTTCTCCCATATGATTTAACAATGATTGGTTGCTTTGTTAGCATCATGTGGCTGCTTTCCATGCCCCTATATGAAGAGGTGAGTTCTTCTTCGTGACCATCTGTTGCAGAGAAGATAAAGATTCCTTTTTTCCTTTTGTTCATCTATTCTTTCTCGCAACAGAAGAAGAGGTTTGAACTTCTGATTGCATCATTGGTTTTTGACAGCGCTTCCATTGGCCCTTTGATTGAGCATGCCATTAAGTTCGACAACATATATGTGTTTTTTCTTTTATTAGTATATGGATTCAACTCATGCTTTTTTTCTTTCAAGTAATATTCTTCTTTGTATGCAGTAAGTTTACTTATAGGATTAGGATTTGGGAGACGATGAACCAAGTAAAATCAAATTTATTAGTGTGTGTTCCTGTTTTACTTGTCTTACTTTAAGATTTCTATTATGCAACTTCATCGAAGTGATCGGAGTTATTCTCCCCTCTAGCGCTCTTGGGTGATAACATTAAGTTTGTCGGCTGTGATTCACATCATGAAATCTAAAACCCGATTTAGAAAGGTAGTATTTAGAAGGGTATTTTGGATAGTTTTGTTTTAACAGGGCATCCATTTGACGTAAATGAAAAAAAGATGCCCATTTGACAATTTGTGTCAAATTTATTAACGATGTTTACCCTTTACCATGTGTCGTACAGACAATCATTTTCAGTATAAATGTATCATTAATTCAATCCGGCAATTTTATTATGTCATTTTTCTGTGTCCAATCCGTCTATGAAATATAATATTTTTTATATGGGAAAGTGTCTAAGAATTTAACTTATAAGGTAATTAATTAATTAATTAAATAGCTCTTGCACATGCTTTAAAATATTTTCCACGTGCATTAGGTAAGCTTATAAATAGCAAGAGAAAGCTATATATGCATCAGCCACAAACCTCTTGATCACTACTTCCTAAGTTTCTAATTAAGATGGAGAAGCAATCAACCACCCCGGTTAGTAGCAATGAAGATATAGTAATTCGTAAAACATCAAAATATCATTCGAGTATTTGGGGCGATTATTTCATCCACCACACTACTTCTCCTGCTCTCACAGAGGTATTTTTTTATCTTCTCTCCACATTTATTCATTATTTCTCACTCAATTTTTTTCATTAATAAACATCTATTCATAAAATATATAATCATCTTAAAAGGAATTTGAAAAGCATTGAATTATTTGTTTTAATTATTTAAAGATAATATATATAGTTGTTGAATTTCATGTTTCATGTTTCATGATGTAGGTGTCGGTTAGAGCGGAAGAGCTAAAGGAGCAAATAAAGAACTTGTTTCAAGAAACTAGTGACATATTGCAAATTATGAATTTGATCGATGCAATTCAGTTGCTCGGATTGGATTATCACTTTGTGAAAGAAATAGATGCGGCGCTAAGTTTAATTTCTAAGCATGATGCTAAGAACTATGAACTTTATGAAACTTCTCTCTGGTTTCGATTACTTAGGCAACATGGTTTTTATGTGCCTGCAGGTAGTTAACAATATAAATAAGCAAAAACTATTACACTATATATTCTACCAAATAAAAATATATATCTAGAAAGGTCATCACTAAAACCTTTTAAATATAAGCTACAATATTTACATGTTATCATGAAAAAACTAATCAAAAAGTTTTTTCTATATTACTATACTATTTGATTTGTTGTGAGATAATTATTAGTATTTTCCCACTATTGTAGATGTTTTTAACAAGTTCAAGGATGAGGAAGGAAACTTCATGTCAACTTTGAATGAAGATGTGAAGGGATTATTAAGCTTATACAATGCAGCTTACCTTAGAATACATGGGGAGCATATACTTGATGAAGCCATATTGTTTACAAAGAATAGACTTGCATCGTTGTTGGAGGAACTTAAACAACCTTTAGTGATATTGGTGTATCTTTTCCTTGAAACACCACTATGCCAGAGAAATAAACAGCTCTTGGCAAGAAAATATATCCCTATTTATCAAGCGGAGGAAAGGCGAAATGAAGCAGTATTAGAGTTTGCAAAGTTGGATTTTAATCTGCTACAATCTCTTCACCAAGAGGAACTAAAGAAAATTTCAATGTTAGTATATTGAAGTTTCTTTTATGAAGAAATATTAGAGTAACAAAGAAGTTGAATAAATGATTTCAAACTCACATATTATAATAATTCACATGATTTATTTGTCTAAGTAAATGTTTTATTGTAGTTTAAATTAATTACCTTATCTTTCTTTTGTTTTTACATATTTGAAGATGGTGGAATGATCTAGCTCTTGCTAAATCACTAAACTTTGCCCGTGATCGAATTGTGGAATGTTATTATTGGATACATAATGTGCACTTTGAGCCTCACTATTCTCGTGCAAGATTAATTTGTACCAAGGTTATTTCATTGGTGTCACTTATGGATGACATATATGATAATTATAGCACATTACAAGAAAGTCAACTATTAACTGAGGCAATTCAAAGGTACCTATTGTATCCATTATTTTGCTAATTTTTGTTTTTCTTAATATTGCAATTAGTTGAGTAGTCTACATAGCTGATAAAACATCATAATTAAAATAAATTCAACTCAAAATAAACAAAAAACTGAAAGTTATAAAATGATAAATTACTGATCTAATTATAAAAGAATAATTAAAAACATAAGAAAAGGAAAAAAAATTATGAGCTAAATATTGTAAGTTATTATAACAAATAGCAAAATGCATTTTTGATATTCCTTTAAAATAAAAAACAATGAATCTGATTAAAAAAACACATTAGCACCTACTTTATTTCTCAATTAAAGGAGATATGAACACATCTTCTGACTTGTCAAAACAACTTTAAAATACCTGTAAGTCAACTAATATTTTGATCATTATCTAAAGATTAGATATCAACAACAAACATGTAACAATATAACATCAAATAAGTATGTAGTTATTATTTCTAATTTATTTCAAACTAATTTTGATATTCTTTATAAAGCTTTAAGATATCATGACAATATAGTTAGTCAATTATGTGCTCATTTCAGGTGGGAACCTCAAGCCATTGATGAAGTACCAGAATACTTAAAGGATTTCTATCTCAAGTTACTAAGGACTTTCAAGGAATTTGAAAATGAATTAGAAAGTGATGAGAAATACCGCATATCATTTCTTCAAGATGAGGTATATTTAAGGACATCGTAAAAATGATTAATGTCTCTTTTTAACTTGTCAAATATAAACTAATTAAGTTTATCGTTTCCTTTTATGTAGATAAAAGCTTTATCAAGGTCTTACTTCATAGAAGCCAAATGGGGCATTGAAAAATATGTGCCCACACTAGAGGAACATCTAAGTAACTCACTAGACACCACTGGATATCGTTTTCTTATATGTGCCTCTTATGTAGGCATGGATCAGGTGGCATCAAAGGAGGTATTTGAGTGGGTTGCCAGCTTCCCCAAAATCATCAAAGCCAGCTCTATGATTTGTAGACTCATGGATGATGTAACTTCACATGAGGTGATTATTTCAAACAATTAATTTATTTGGTAGATATTCAAAAATATATTTTCTTTTTCTTAAAATTTCTTTTGGAATTTTGCAGCTTGAGCAACAAAGAGAACATGCAGCTTCAACTGTAGAATGTTATATGAAAGAGTTTGCCACAGATGAAAAAGAGGCTTACAAGAATCTTATGGAGATGGTGGAGGATGCATGGAAGGATCACAACAAAGAATGCCTCAATCCAACACAAGTACCTCGACTTTTAATTGAAAAAATAGTAAACTTTTCAAGAGTAATAGAAGAATTTTACAAGTACACTGACACATACACCGATTCCAAAACTACAATGAAAGATAATGTCAATATGTTGTTGGTTGAATCTATTCTTATTTAAGAGTGTCACACCCTAGAAATCCTAGCTAGTGACGATAATCAGAGGCCAGATCAATCACAATTTAAGGTCGTTTAAGCTACATTTGAATAAAGTGAAAATCGAGTTTGGATGATTTATAGTATGTTATTGAAGTACTGGAATGCCTTAAGTATAAGGCGTATATTGTAACACGCATGTAACATTGTAGTAAATAAAATAATTAAGTGCTTGATTATCATAGTCTATAATCATTTTATTTTATTGTCAATCTAAAAATCAAGATTATTCAGTGATAACAATGCTTGTAGATTCGACTTAGATATATGAGATAAAGGGATCAGACTGTACGCTAACTATAATCGACCGGTTCTTGTAGGCACTATTCAATGATACCTAGGGAATCATAGGACGGTATTGCTAGACGCTCTTACCATGATTCGTTGGGTATTAATCAGAGTTAATTATGACATCTTATAATTAAAGAGTAATCATATGATGGGACTATTAAGGCCATCCTTGAATAAAGGATGAGTATCATCCTGAATCTAAAAGAATTGTAAACCCACGACTAGATGTATCTCTGAATCATTGAGGGTCATATAAGTATCTATTTCTCTATTTCTGGTTAAGAAAGTCAAATTCAAGTAATTGAATTTGGCGAATAAAATTTGATATGATTAAACAGTGTATTGATAAATAAAGTTTGACATAAATAAAGTTTGAATAAAGTTAATCCAAGGCGGTTGGAAAGCGTACTAAGAAAGTCTCCTTCTCTCAAGGCACAGAAGTCTTTTACACACTAGAAGCTCAAACAGTTGCAAGGAAGTTGATACACAGTTAATTGAATATTTTCCTAGCTTCAAGGGCCTTTATATAACTCCTAGAAAACTTATCTCGAGCCTTGAGGGTGCCTCCAACGAGGTTGAGGGCGCCTCTAGCCGAGATGAGCGGATAAAATTTCATCCGTGCGCAAACGGTCGAGTTGACCCAATTGAGGGCGCCCTCGACAATATTGAGGGCGCCTTCAATGTTAAGGGCGCCTTCAACATTGTTGAGGGCGCCTCCAATGGCTTCTTCTGCTTTTCTTCATCTTCACGAAGGCTACCGAAGTTCTGATCACTTGGTGATTGCGGCCAACCGAAATAGGGTTCACCCGAACCCAATTTCTGGCCTTCTTCTCGAGCAGGCTTCCGACTCGGCTTGTCGTCCCTTGAATGCCGCGCATGTTCTTCTCGTCCACCGGTGTACTCTTCCACAGCTCTTTCGTCTTTCGGATGCACCGATCCCGTCGGCTCCCTTCTCGTGCCATCCTTCTCGCTAGCTGCGTCTTCCGCTCGACTTCCTGCGCTCCTATGCTCCTGCAGACTTAGACACAAGGATCAAATAACAAACAGGACCTAACCTAACTTCGTTGATCACATCAAAACAACCACAGGGTCCAACAATCTCCCCCCTTTTGATGTGCATCAACCCAATTTCAAGTTAGGGATAAAAACAGACAAGTAGTAATTTAAAGAAATTACTAAACTAACATTTTAAGGAAAAAAGATTGCAATAAAAGAATTTGCAACCTTAAGTTAAAATTAAAAATTTTAAAAATATTAACTCCCCTAAAACTCCTCCTAAACTTGTACTTATCTCTCCTCCTTTGATCACATAAAAAAAACTGGGTAATAATTTTCAAGTAAAAAAATTTCTAAGTAAAAGTTCAAGTTTTTAAAATAAATCATTTTTAAAATAATTTCTAAGAAAAATTTTTGAGAATTAGAAAAAAATTTAAGCAAGAAAAATTTTCCAATTAAAAGAAAAAATTCTAACTTAGGCAATTTTTTTTGTTTTTTGTTTTGACAATTTAATTTTTTTAAGAAAAACATTTTAAAGCATTACTTACTTTCAATACTTTATTAGTAAGTTAATTAAACATTTTATTTCAATATATTGACTTCCAGGGAGTGGCGAAGCACTGGGCTTTCTTGGTTATTAGAGCAACAACCACTTTCTTAGACAAAGCCTCAAAAGAAATTAACTGTTTATTTTTTCTTGCTGAAAGCGTTAACTTTAAAAATTAAACTAGAAAAGATTTTGAACCCAATATAGGTTCCTTCCTATTGGATTAATCAAGAACTTAGGAGGTACATAACTTTTGGGAACTTTTCTAAGTTGTCCCTGATATTTTCTAATATACCAATTCAATTTTCCATAAATTCTAATTTTTGATTTTGGAAACTTATTTAAGCATGAATTATTTTTCAATTTTTTAATTTTAATTTTCAATTTTTCATTCTCTAATCTTAGATTATCATACATTTCTAGAGGACATGCTTTAGCTAAGTTTAATTTTAACTCATTGTTTTACTTTTATAATTTAACTAAATCTTTAGTGAGAACTTTAATGAATTGAAAAGACTGCTTGGGAGTTAGATTACGTACCTTACTTACCTCTGTTTCTGACACTCCCCCTTCATCGCAACTTTCTTCTTCTGATGATCCTCCCCCTTCATCTATGCTCATCTCCGAGCTGGTTTCTTCAAAGATTTGATGGTTGGCCATCAATGCTACTCCTGAGAATGCTTCAACTTCTAATTCCGAGGATGACGATTCATCCCATATAGCCTTCAGACTCTTGCGCTTCTAGGACGTCGGCCTTTGAGACTTCTCCTTATCCTTTTTCTTTAGTTTTGGGCAGTCATCCTTGATGTGCCCTTCCTCATTGCAGTTGTAGCATCGGACCATCCTTCTGTTGCGCTGATGCTTTCTCGACTACAATCTAAATTTATTAGTTTTAATAAACTTATTTAATTTTCTTACCAATAGCACCGCTTCAGTTTCATCGATCGACGCTTCGGAGTCGGGATCGTCCATCTTGGCTTGTAGGGCAACATTGAGATATGATTTCTCTATTTGTTTCGGCCCTGCAATTCGAGACTCGTGAAGTTCGAAAGTAGAAAATAAATTTTCTAAAGTACTTACCTTAAAGTCCTTAGAGATGTAGTAAGCATCTACTAAGGACGCTCACTCTGGAGTTATTGGGAAGGCGTTGAGCGCATATCGGATAGAATCTTGGTTCGTTACCGATTCTCCGAGATTGGTTAGTTGAGTTATCAACTCTTTATTCTTGCTTGGAGTTGCGCTACCTTTTCGTCGTTGTTCATCCGGAGATTTGTCAGCTGAGTCCGGAGGATATTGCGCCTTGCTAATTTCGCTTCTGAGGTGCCTTCGTGGAGCTCTAGGAATTTTTGCTAGAGGTCTTTGGCGGAGTCGTAGTTTCCAATCCGACATACCTCCTGGGATGACAGTACGTTGAGCAGATGGAACTCTGCCTTTCAGTTGGCCACGAAATCGGCTTGCTTCTTTTCGTCCATTGGTATTATTCTTTGTCTTTTGGAGCTGTAAAATCATATTTCATAGTTATAAGAATATCGAAATCCATTTTAAAAAATTCCTCCATTCGTCGTCTCCACGTAGCGAAGTCTCCGTCGAATTTTGGGGGATGAATACTTGTTCCGGCCATCGTCTTGATATTTATTGCTTCAGACGATGGTTAGTCCTTCTGAGGTGGTCTAGCTTGATACTACTTGTTAGTGCAGCTGGGTCGGCAAGAGGGGAGGGGTGAATTGCCTGCAAATAAAACAAAACCCTCCTCACTCTTTCAACTCAAGAATGTCAACAATAATAAAATAAAATAAAAATAAAATAATAAGAGAAAAGAACCAGACTTTTGACTTGGTTACAACCTAGATAGTTGTTAATCCAAGGCGGTTGGAAAGCACACTAAAAAAGTCTCATTCTCTGAAGGCAGAGAAACCTTTTACACATTAGAAACTCAAACAGTTGCTAGGAAGTTGATACAGAGTTGATTGAATAATTTTCTAGCTCCAGAGGCCTTTATATAGCTCATGGAAAACTTATCTCAAGCCTTGAGGGCGCCTCCAACGAGGTTGAGGGCGCCTCCAGCCGAGGTGAGCGTATAAAACTTTATCCGCGCGTAAACGATCGAGTTGACCCAGTTGAGGGCGCCCTCAACAATATTGAGGGCGCCCTCAACACTGTTAAGGGCGCCTCCAATGACTTTTTCAGCTTTTCTTCATCTTCAAGAAGGCTTCCGAAGTTTCGATCACTTGGGTGATTGTGCCCAACCGAAATAGGGCTCACCCGAACCTAATTTCCGGCCTTCTCCTCGAGCAAGCTTTCGACCCAGCTTCTCGTCCCTCAAACGCCGCGCATGTTCTTCTTATCCAACGGTACTCTTCCGCAGCTCTTTCGTCTTTCGGATGCACCGAGCCCGTCGACTCCCTTCTCGTGTCGTCCTTCTCGCTAGCTGCATCTTCCGCTCTACTTCCTGCTCTCCTAAGCTCCTGCACACTTAGACACAGGAATCAAATAACAAACATGACCTAACCTAACTTGGTTGATCACATCAAAATAACCATGGGATCCAACAGTATATTTGCCGCGTCAATGATATTGGATCGTTGATATGATTACAATAGACTCTCATTATTAGGTTCTAAAAAAATTCTAAAAATACAATAGACAAAGATGAAAAAGATAATGGGCTTTAAATATTCAAATATATGATTATTGGAGTATGTGCTTCAGAGTTGTCTTCTTGAATGGATGGTAGGCCAAGGGTCAAGTCTACTTCTATGTTAAATTTTAGCTTCTTAGCATCACTCAAGTGAAAAGGTGTAAAGTTTGTCTACGTTGTCTCATGATTGTTGAGGATCATCTAACCATGGTTGTCCAAACTATTTGTGATTTGTTACATGATTCTTCGTATTCCTCCATTGATCTCTATCTAATGCAATATCACTAGTAAAACTAATTTAGATCATTGAAATCATTCTTTATTATATAGGCTATCACTTGCTTTGGTCACTCTCTACTCCTTACGCCTTCCCTTCTAAGTTGAATTCTAACTATAAATATTTTCATAACTTTTGAACCTGGTCATACCATTTGAACATATTTTCTCATTTTATTATTTGTTCAAGCTTCATCTACTATTTTTTTTTGGTATTAATTCCCCAACTCTTGAGGTTATTATATTCTAATTGAAAATTTTGTTATGGTACTATTATACAGTTTCTTTGTTGTGCAACTCTGAGTTTGCCTTGCGGTCATATATATATAGAACATTTTTCATGCATTGGTAGCTGGGCCGACTTCTTTAATCAACATTGATGAGAAGGTGAATGCCAGCATAGTATATTGGTAGAATTTGTAGTTCTATGGCTTATTTCAAAAGATGACATAACTTTCGTTAACAAACTTTGTTCACTTTTTGTAATAAATTTTCAGGTTTGAGTCTTTTACTCTATGAGACTCTTTTTTGGTCTTATCTCAACTATCACTAACACATTCCCTTTCAAGAAAATATGCCAAGAGGGTTTCTTGGTATACACTTGCCATGCTATGCCTAACCAGTGGTTGTTTCTTTGCTAGTACAAGTGAGGTTCTTCTCCTATGTTGTTATCTGTTGTCAGTTGGTAACTATTCGATTCTTTTCTATATTTTGTTCATTCTTGAGTGCTCACCTTGGCTTAACCATAATTGTTGTCATTTATATTCTTATTTGGTGACAACTAATTTGTTTAATTTCATTGTTTCTTATCTCTATGTTAGCTTCTCTCATTCTTATGCGGTTACTCTTTCATCAACTCTTTTTCTTCTTCAGAAGCATCCAATGGTTGTTTCTTTAGCTACTGTTGGAGTGATCAAAGGCTAGCCATTCTCTAATTTAGTTTTTCTTCCCGTTACTTTCTTTTCATTGACAAAGGGAGGCTTCAGAAGAGTATTTTTATCAGGGCTATTAGTCTCTTTGTTTATTCTTATAAGGACATAAGGGCACTGACTATTGACTGGTCCTCCCCCCTCTCTTTCAAATTATCAGTAGTTCAACAATCTCTAACATTGGTCATGATTTTTATTTTTTAGAAAATTTTTTTGGTAGGCTGTTTCATTGTTTGTTGATTTTTACTGCTATGGAAGATGGGCATCCTTAGTATTTAATCTACTAAAATATAATGTTTGTGGAGGTGGTTAGTGTAACTTACATGGAACTGAAGGATTCTCATTTTACTTTAGGAACGAATTTAATAACTTCAATATCTATTTTGTTATTGCATTAATTTTTTTTTGCCATTTGTCCCTGTTGTGAGGAGGAAATATGGCCCTAAACTGTTGATTGTGGTCTCTCCCGTGTATATTTGGCTAGCTTTCATGTCATTACAACCTCACAAAGAAGAAAGGTATTGTTCATGAAGATTGATTGCTTTGTTGATCTCATTAGAAAATTGATTCTCTATAAGGCTAAACATTTAAGAATTCCTTTAGTCTTATACAAGTTTAAAATGATTTTGCCTGAGCCATTTTATACTCAATTCCAATTTTCTCTCAGTTAAACTAGATCATCTCATCTCAACTACTTGTTTTTCTTTTCTCACATGTTTATCTATGTTTAGAAATAATTTCAGTCCTTAGTTGTATATGATAGTTACTGTCTTGTCTAACATCGCATATAGATCTTCATCGAGATATGTATGCAAATTATAAATGCACAGCTTAATTTAGGTCTTATGCTAGAATAATTTGCTATGTCACAGATTTCTCTGTCCAATATATCCACTTATCGACATCGTAACAACTGCTGTCATTGATAGTTTCCTGGATCTTTTGCTAGATTTATCTATCCAATATATCTACTTATCTGCATCGTAGCAACTGCTGTCATTGATAGTTTCGTGGATCTTTTCCGCAACAAGAATGCAGTGGAAGACTCATTGATTGTTATGGTATGTTCTCACTTTCTTAATATGGTTCATTGTTTAAGCAAGTAACTATACTATGTTTGATTTATCCTTATCTATCTACACAGATTGCTAAGGGATTAAGATCCATTTTTCTTGACCTTATATTGTGTGCATCCCATAGCAGCACGTTCTCTAAATTTAATGGGTACTTTGTGTCTTTGGAAATATATAAACACTTGGGCCATCATGATATTATTGGAAATGGTAAGTTTTTTTTTTTATTTTATACTAGAATTATCTTGTTTGTAGTAAATTAATTATCAAGTTTTAAGATGAAATATTTCTACCAGTTCTTTTTGAAGGATCATCATTACTTTTTCAATGTTCTTATGTACCTTTGATAGTGTTTAGAATAAAAGGAAATAAAAATGAAAAATAATTCTACATAATTGATGCTCAAGGTGATCAAATTGTCACTTTATTCTCAAATTTTGTTTTGAAAATTTGGTTGATTACGTATACTGTTTGATTGGATTAGAATTTTTAATTTGATGCAATGCTTGCCTTTATGCACTGAGACTGTGCTTTGCATCGGAAGTGAATGACATTGTTATCCTTCTTCATTTTTTATGCCTTTGTACATTAAGGAAGTTCAATGGATAGATGAAGGATTTAGGGGTCTTCTTCCATTTCCTTTTAATTCAAGTTTGGGAGGCATGGCAGCTGCCCCACCTCATTTCAATGACAAGAACAAGGCTTCCCGTGGCCAATATGTAATTATCAGTTGTGTCTATTAATGAAATTTTTTAATGTCTTGCTTACCGTGCTAATCCTGCTTGTGACTGGATTTGCAGTTTTGAGACATCAAACTCTGCACCTTCTATGTGGAGCTAGATTTGCAAAGGCCATATCCAACTCGAGGAAGCAACTTATTGACATGAGAGGTAGGCGTACCTTCTTTAGTTCCGCTTTTGAACAAATATCCCCATAAAGATTCATTTGTGTGTTCTTAATAGATCTGTTCTTATAACATTGTTATCTAGGATTAGCATTTATTCTGTTAAATGTGATTTATGCACCTGTAATTATTCCGGTGAAGTTTGCATTCTGTTAAACTAAATTATGACCTTTGTAGAGAACTTATTGGTAACCATGGACCTTGTGAAGATAGCAGATTTTGGCCTTGCTCGTGAAGTTCATTCAAAGCCACCATTCACAGAATATGCTTCAACATGCTGGTAAGTATGTTTGTGACAAGCACTTGTGATCTTATATTTTTTTTATTTTCACGTACTTTGGTTGTGGTGATGTCATATCAAGCTCTGGAAGTTTTGCATCAATCTTCTATTTACAGTTCTATAGTTGGTTAGTGAACTGATCCAATATATTTATATAATCAGCTTTGTTTTTATATGATATTATTATATTATTCAATGTCAGATATGTGGGCAATGGGAGTTATCATGGCTGAACTTTTCACTCTTCGTCCCCTTTTTCCTAGATTGAGGTACTCATCAAATTGGTGCATGTTCTTTGTTAACTATAAAACTTATAATTTCTATTACCCTATTACTATAAAGGGATATTGTAGACCCTTTGTTGACCAGCTATTTGCACATTGTTTTTTTGCTAAATGACTAACGCTTTAGGTTAATTTGAACATTCAGTAGAGGTTAAGTAGTTATAAGTTAATTTCATTGTTTGATGTCTCAACCCCTCTACCAGCTAATTTATTTGGACTACAATTTTTAGTGAGGCAGATGAGTTATTTAAAATATGCAATGTTATTGGATCTCCAAATAGCTACTCTTAGTTAGAAGGATTACAACTTGCAGAAGTAATGAAATATCAGTTCCCGTAAGTGTGTATGTTGCTCTGTAAATTTATTTTTCCCTAGTCCAAATGCCTTTTCTATACAACTGATTTATTAGGATCACTGAGTTCTCATTCTTTTGAGAATTTTTACCATTTATCAATTGGTTTGCACATGGGAATTGCAAACTTGAGATACAAACATAACCTATCTTTGGCGGCAGCATGATTGTTGTCTTGTTGCTTCTTTGATGATCTTAGGTTTGGTGTTCAGATATGGAAAACAATTGTTTTATATTTTTCTTCTCTTTGTGTTTTGATTCAAATTGAGGAACATTGTTAATATCCTATGAAAACATGAATAAATTTTTGATAATGTCTTATTTTGACGGCCTTAGTTTGCTGGTATCCCTCTTTTCGTGCTGATTCCAATAGCCAGCAAGGATGTAGTTGATCTTATCCCAGTAAGTCACAAAATGAATAATTCTACTCTCACTATTTTGACTGTCTTGTTGCATTCTAATATCTTCACTTATTTGGCAGTCACTTTGTTCGTGGGACTCCACAAAAAGACCCTCTGCACTAGAGGTTCTTCACCATTCTGTAATGTATTGCATAGTGATCCTTATTAAATATGATTTGTGGAACAGAATACTTTGAGAAACAAAAAGATTTATTATGTTCATGTTATTTGTCAACTACTTGCATCCTTGTTTTCACATCCCACCATCACCTCAGTTGAAACTAGGAGTGCACAAAATACCTTCATTAGGTTAAGTCTTCGATAGTTTTATTATTATTAAATTCAATTATCCTCTAATCTTGTAATATTAAGCAGCCATTAAAGGTGTGTTGGTGTCAAAAAGTGCTAGAGTACAAGGCTTGCAAGAAACTTTCCGTCTCATGGTACAAATGGATTTTCAGGGATAGGTGGCTTTTATTGTTTTATCTATTTATACTTTCTCAGTTTTTATCAAATAATTAGTATATAATTTATTTTATTTTGTGAGTTATATGTGTGCAAAGAAAGCTAGAGTTGAATCATCAAGTAGTTTATAGTTAATTTAATCTTTTTTGTGTGAAAACTTGTTTAGTTGTCTTATCACCTATTATCTGGTATAATCGCAAGACTGCTAGAAGGATAGAACAATTGAGAATGATGTTAAACCATATAATCATCAGATAACTCCAAGAAACATCAAAGATGGTATAAAAACAATTGAGAATGATGTTTGTAAGAAGTATTGTGTATATATATTTTGAGTTTGCATATATGCTTGTAAGAAGTGATCATTTAAAATGGGATGATATATATATGTTTGTAGATAATGGTTTATTATATATATATTTGTAAATAACAATTTATTGTCCTATAATGTGTGTTAAGAAACAACACGGTTAAATGGTTAAAATGATAATATTTCAATACGAACGACAACGATTAAAAATCATTTTATAAAATCTCAAAAAAAAATTCATGGTAAATCGAGGTGTTGAGAAAGATAGGTCATTCAAAGATAACAATTATAAACCGCTGTCTTATCACTTAAAACACAACAGTGAAAAACCATTGTAAAAAATCGTTGTAAATCGGCGCGTTGAGAAAGATAGGACGCTCAAAGACAATAATTATAAGTCGTTGTCTTTTCACTTGAAATGCAAAGGTGAAAAATCATTGTAAAAGGTCCAAAAAATCCATTGTAAATTGACGTGTTGAAAAACATAAAGCCCTAAAAAACAACAGTTAAAAATGGTTGTCTTTTCCTTAAAATGACAACGGTTAAAAATTGTTATCTTTTCCTTAAAACGAAAACGGTTTAAAACCATTGTCTTTTGAGGGTTCAATCTTTCTCAATGCGTTGATTAATAACGGAATTTTAGGAACTTTAACAATGGTTTTTCACCATTGTCTCTGTGCAGCTTTGTTGTAGTGATCTCAAGCTTACTCTTGCGCGCACTTTCTCTACTGTTCTTCATTTTTCTCGATCGAAACATGTACTAACTTGAGCGTCGGAGGTCCTTTGCCAGAGACTCCCCTTGGTTTCTGGGTGCTAACATTTTGTTGGCTCATCTTAGTGTGTGCAGGATCAAAGGGAAGCTTCTCCTTGGAGTAAAAAGTTTTCTTCCAGTCAACAACCAAGTCACTGCTACCAGCACACCATCTCTTCAGTTTTTAGATAAGATCATATTTGGCGCAATCTGTGGGAATTTCTTTGCTTGAATATGAAGCTTAGATATGGAAGAGGTTGGACGACTCACCACCATCGCATTGACTCAAGACGAGTTGGAAATGCTGATTAATGCTCGAGCACAAAATATATTGCTGCAGCAACAATAAGTTGCTATTGGTGGTACTCTGTCACCCAATCCCGTAGCATCGACAACATCACATCAAAGGGAAAGAGGAGCTCGGGAGGAAGGCCCTACCCATCTGCCTTATGTGTTGGAAATGGGGATAGTGGGGAACGTGGCCCATGTTCCCCACTACACATAATGGAAAAGTCCATTATGCCCCTAGTGTATTTCCCTATATAAAGGGGGTCCGTCCAAGGCTCAGGGTGTGTGAAATCGCGATCGTGCGACGAGAGTAAGAGGATAACATCCAAAGCGGCGGGATTTGGTTTGTGGAATTGCGGAGGGCTTTCCGATCCTGTGATCGCTCTTCCGATAGAAAGCTTCATCATTGCCGATTGCGGATCTGCGGGAGATAGCTGTAAGTTTTTACCGCATTTAATTAATTCGTCTATCATGCATTTAGAACATATTTTCTACATTGGTATCAGAGCGCATAGTTATTTCTAAATGTTTATAGACGAATTTTGAAATCGTCGTTCGGATGTTTTTTCTCTATGTCGTCGCTATTTTCCACGACTAATGTGTCGTAGCATACAACGTTGCTCACCGGCGACGGGGTCTGTCACGCCCCGGAGGAGTCCCTGTCCGAAGAAATTTCGGCAGCACCTCCCCTGTACGGCGGACAATCTGAAACTTTCTACATACACAATATACATCAGCCACAGGCGGCTGGAATATACACACAACCACGCAGTTATATGATACAGCCTACTCGGCTGATACAAAAAAAAACACAACCACGCAGTTATAAGTAAAGCAGCCCACTCGGCTGTACCAAAATCAAAACACAACGGAAAACGACCGAAATCATATACAAACCAAACACAAAACTGCTAGCCGGCTAGGCTTACACAACCAACAACAAATACAAAATACCACATAACAACATCAACACTCCAAAAAAAAAACCGGAGTACAGAGATAAACAAACTGATACATAAACAACAAAAGAGAAGTGAAACCGATAAGTCTTCTGATGTGACGTGGGGACCAGCAGACAGGATATTCCAAGCGACACCAAAACCAACCTGGTACCTGAAAAAAAATAGTATCAACGGGGGTGAGTTCAACAACTCAGCGAATACCAATGGGCATGAGTAGTAAGATATATCTAACAGCAACAAACATGGAATACAACTTCCTAATCATATATAGGGAATATGCAAAACTGAAAGGTAACTGAGGAAACTGTACTCACCAGGAACTCCTATCCAGACAAAAGGGTCGTCAAACCGAAAGTGTCAATAATCCTGTATGCAGGTCAAAAGTATGCATCCAACCAAAATGCAGCAACCAAATGCAGCAAACACAATCATAAGAATATAAATACATCAATGCATATGATGCTAATGATGCGTCATGGTCACCCCTGACGCCAGTCAGTCCTCTCACACACAAAAGGCGAGACCGAGTGGGTAGGGCTGTGACAACCGTGCACTCTGTCCTCACTGCTCCTGATGAGTGACCGAGTGGACGGGATGCTGTCGGAGTACTCCTGTCCTGTGACCCCAAATCATAAATGGGGGAGCTCAATGCTCTCATCTCCCGGTACACGATGACGGGGAGGTATCTCTGCCGGTTACCATGCTGAGTCACCTGACCAACGGAGCCAAACAGAGTCCACCGTCTGCCGGCTACTACGCTGCTACACTAAATGCCAGCGGAGCCAAACAGAGCGGAACTGTCTGCCGGCTACCACGCTGAGTCACCTGACCAACGGAGCCAAACAGCAGAACCGCCACACACCTGCCTGATATACCACTAATCCATGAGTGGTGGTGTGTGCAGTACATGTAACTGGCGATGTGCTCCACCATAGTGGAGCCGACAATCGCACAGCATGCAATCATGATGCATGACACTAAGCATAGCAAAAACTGATCAACATATCCATATCCATATATATATAATGAGTACTGTAAAATCGATGGTCACATACCAAGATCTAGAGTACACAGGTCAGATAGAATATCAAAAATCTATGTCCTGAACATAATTAGTATGAAATATCCTGATCAGTATAGAAAAAATCCATATATACATAATATGGGTACCACAGTATCAGTAGGTCAAATCCACAGATCTAGGGTATACAGGTCCTTTATGATATAACAACCTAGATCCTAAACATATCCCCCTTTCCATAGCATATGTACCAACAATATGCACAGATCAAAGAATCAAAGTCTAGGTACACGAATCATATATGATATACAAATAGAGGTACACAAGCCAGGTATGGCATAAAAACCTAAGTATCAGATAATTTAGATACACATGCCAGAAACAAAAATCCAGAACCTAGTCCTAACCTCAGTAAAACATGGTATGTCACTCTAGAACCTAAGATACTCATGGTAATAAAGTACTCATGGCAAATAGGATACTCATGGTAACAAATCACGAGATATCAGCACGGATACATAACAAGAGTTAAACCTAATATGCTATGGATATCAAATAGTGACATACCAAAAACAAACATGTTCATTGCTTGCAGCTATAAAGTACTATGCATATCCAAATGACGATATCATAAAAGATAAGTCAAGAGGTACCCGCCTCCAATGTAGATCGAATCAAACCAATCCAAATGTCGAGACGCCCGTCCCGAATCACAGTCCTGCAGATAACGTGATATACAATTTAGCTAATTTTATAAACAACAACTAGCTAAATCCAACCCAACTTAATTAGGAAAAATCCTAATCGATCTATCATTAATTAATCCTAATTAATGATTAACTTGAATTAATCTTCTTAATCAATAATCCTCAATCAACACAATCATTTCCTTTCGCTGATCAACTTACGCTTAGCAATATGATCATCTCTAATAAATCCAAGGACTAAATCTAATCCAACATAAATCAACTGTACTTAATTCATCACAACTACAATAGATTAAACCTTCCATAATCACATTAGGTTAAGTTAAACATGAATCCATCATAACTTACCTAAATCCACAATTAATCTAGCAACTGCAGGTTACAATATTTCCAACATAATCCGATACAATTGCATATCCTCCAAATACTCATAGAAATACAACCAAAACTCCACACATAACTTACCTTGAATTAATATCCCCGATACTGATCCAAAATCTTCACATTCCATATGCCCAATTGAATTCCTAATCCAAACAGAATAATCTAACATAAAAATCATAAGAGGGCAACCTTGCAACGAAACCAAGCCAACAAAGGGGAAATGATTTGATGCATTTACCTCATCAGTGATATGATGGAACTGCTCCTTGTAAATCTGAAAATCAATTGGGCAGTAGATGCAAGATCAAGCTCACAACCAAAACAAAGGTAAATGGATGATGAGTACATGACCGTGAAGCCGCTGTTGGAGCTCATCCTGACAAGAACACACAAGAGAAACTAGTCCCAGTGAGGAAGAAAATCTTCTCAATACAATCACTCACCGACAATACAGGTGGTGATGACTAAGGCACCATCCCGAAGGAAAAACCCAGGAATAAGTGGTTTACTGTGGGGTCGACGGTGCATAGCTACAGACGGTGGTCGGCGTTGGGTCGAGAGACGGCGGCGTCGGCAAGCACTGTGGTGGTCGGCTAGGGCAGAAGGGAGGCCGACGGCACTGTGCAGGGATGCTTGGCATCACTGGCGGCAGTGGGGAGGGGGCTCAGATCTCACAGTGGCTAGGGCTTCGGCTTGGAGGTAGATTTCGGCCGAGAGGGGCGGCGGCGCGTCCCGACCTCAGTGGCGGAGACAGGGAAGAAGAAAGGAAGAGGGAGAGAGAAGATAGTCGCCGGCTCTCTGTTCCCTGGTGTCGTCGGCGTCGGGCAGAGGAGAGGGAAGCAACGGCGGTTTGCGGCGCCGGTTAGGGCACGCGTGCGGGGAAGAGAAGGCGCGCGGGGGTGGGGAGTTTAGGGCACGGCGACAGAAGAGGAGAAGAAAAAGAAACGGAGGAAATAAAATGAGAAAGAAAATATAAAAATAAAAATAAAAATCAACTTTTCCTCACTAAAACAGGGTAGCCTAAACAGGCTTTTCCGGACCCCGTTTTTATTCCCGTTAACTCGTCCGTACGAGCTCCGAAAAATTCCCGGAAAATTTCCAAAAATTCCAAAAAATTCCCTTATTAATATTCGCCTATTTTCGGTATTTTACAGGGTCGCTGGTAAGAATCACCATCTCGAAAGAAGGGATGTGGAACGGAGTTTGTCTCCAATGGTTGCCGACAATAAGGTCACAGATAGACTTGCGACTGGGTTGCAGTTCGGTGATCGAGTTGTTTTTGCCAATATTAGCGCTGTTGCCCAGGATTGAAAATCGCGACGATTTCGTGATTTTCACTAGAGCCGTTGAAGGGATTTTTGCCGATCGACGATGCATCAGTGGCCTGCTGGCGACCGTGTCCGTCGCGGTTGCGTGGCATGTACAGCGTGTGCAGCGTGAGAACATGGGCAGCAATGCGGCGGAGAAAACGGCGATGTGAAGAAATAACGAAGCACAGTAACGTGAGGAAAAGTTTGATTTAAATAAATCAAATAAAAAAAAAACGTGAGCGAAAATGTCGCATGCAGTTAAAAAAAAACGAAATTTTTTTGTTTCGATTTTTTTTTATGCAGAAATGTGTTTTTTTTAAAAATAATTTTTTTTTTGCATGCATACTGTACATGTTAATGATGTCTACCGTAACAGTATGTTTAATTTGGGTGCATGCAATAATTAATTGAATATTAGTTTCAATTAATTCTCATTTATAATAAATGGTCTAGAGTAATTTTGGTCCACTTAGATCCGGTTCAGGTTTAAATCATTAGTTGGTTTAACCGAACCAATTTGATCCAAACCCAAAATCAATTTGGTTAATTAATTGGACTTGGACCAAATATGATCAAATGACCAGATTTGTTCTATTAGGTCAGATTTGATCAAAACAATTAGATTTGTTCTAATTGGTCGGACTTAAACCAATGGACATTGGTTTGATCAAACGGACCTGAGTTTGATTAATAAGTCTGAAATTGGTTGAAATGGACTTAGAGAAAAAGTAACAGAACATAGGCACAAAATCCCTGTCCAATTAGATTAGTTCTAATTAAGGACAATCGACCAAGCTTAGGATCTGGATCCCTGATCAACCGATCTAATGGGTCTGACCAATTAGATTGGTTCTAATTGTCGACTTGAACTCCTGAAAATCGAGAAGATTTGTTTTTCTTGATTTATTATGTTGGTACTATGCCTATATAAATTGAAATAAGCCGGTTTTGTACTGGTTAGTCGGTTTTGTACTGACTTATTTATTTTCAATTTTTCAGATGGCACGGACAATTACCACATTGACTCATCGCGAAGTGCGACGAAATCAGCTCAGGGAGGAGATTCAGGAGATAGAGTATAACTCTGCTTATGGAGTCGACGGACACATTGGACGACTTGATGATCTGTTTTGGAAACTTGAGCGAGAAGAGTTTCCAGTCCTGGACAGTTATAGGATTTGGGCTTTGATGCAATCATTGCCAGAAAATCCTAGGATGATAGCAGACTATATTTGGGGGCGTCATCAAGGACGCGTCACATATTCTGTATTATGTGAGGAGCTGCTTCATCATATGACTGAAGAGGATCCGGAAGAGTTCGAAGAGGACCCAGAAATGATCGAGGAGGAACCAATAGAGGATCCAATTGTGGATCCAAAAGAGAACCTTGAAGCTGTCCTGCCTGTGATTACCCCAAATGAGTCCAGGCTGAGAGGGATTATTTTGGCCACTACACTAGTGTCTTTCCTAGTGGGAGTGGTAGTTTCCTATCTAGTTTATTAGAGTTCTGTTATTTTTATTGTCATTTTGTATGAACAATAGTTAGTCCATCTCATTCATGTCAGTAGGTTATATGTTAACAATTTGCAGCATAATTTTATATTAATGATATGTTCATTTATTTATGCTGTTTGCTTGACATGATGCATGATTAGTTCATGATGTATTAAATGATTATTTCATTTAATTTTTTTTTTAAAAAAAACATGATAAATTAAATGATTGGTTCATTTAATTAAAGAATTCATGATATGATAAATGATTAGTTCATTTGTTGGGATGTATGTAATAGAATTGATTAATATTAATTTGATTGGTCATACGGATGATGAGTGAAAACATAGTTGTCACTTGATTTTGTAAACCAATTCAAAGTAATATTAAGTCAATCATAAATTGCATACATATGATTTACACTGAATACTAAATAATGTGTTTATTTATGATAGATTATGGCAACCAAAAACATAATAGCTGAACTCAACAAAGGTGAAAAACTTAATGGGGATAACTATAAGATCTGACACCTCAGGATACAATATGTACTTGAGGAACAAGAAGTTCTAGAGGCTGTAAATCAGGTTATGGAAGTACCTGTAGATGGTCCCACTGCACAACACAGACGAGATCTTAATGCCTATAAGGCATGGAAGAAAAAGGACTCCACTGCAAAGGGTATATTGATTAGTTCAATGGTAGACGACCTAGCTTTTGAATATGAGTCATATCTTACGGCTCATGAAGTCTGGGTTGCCCTTAAAGAAAAATACAGTGGAGTAAGTCTGAGCAAGCTTCGACAGCTGACAATTAAATTTGATAGCTACAAAAAGCGTCCGAATATGTCAATGGTTCAACACCTCAAGGAGATGTCGAACATGATTTGGGAGCTTAAAACTGCTGGTCATGAGTTGACTGATGAACAACAGGTTCAAGCAGTTATTCGTTCACTTCCAGATTCTTGGGAGACCATGAAGCAGACCTTAACTCACAGTGAGAGTATCAAGACTTTCACTGATGTCTCACGCCATGTAGAATTGGAGGCGGAGAGAGTTGAATCCGCAAGGATTTCTGGACAAGCCTATGTGGCTGTAAGTTCTGCTGGATCATATGGATCCAAGAAAAAGAAATGGTTCAAGAAAGGGAAAGGAAAGAAGAGGGAAGCTGCTGTTGTGGGACAAGGCCCAATCAAGAAGATAGTCAAGAAGACTGGAAAGAAACCTAAAAACAAGTTGACTTGTTTTAACTGTGGCAAAAAGGGTCACTTTGCTCGGGAGTGCACTGAGCAGAAAAAGGTAAATCCAAGTGTGTCTTCTTTTCAAGAGTATTTTGTTGCTAGTTCAGTGTTGTTAGCTGATTCTTATCCTTTGTGGATTATAGATTCGGGAGCAACCAACCATGTAGCTCGGGAACGAGTTACATTTGTTGAGTACCGTCGGGTACCAGCTGGCAACAAGTGGATCTATGTGGGAAATAATGCAAGAGTTGAAGTCAAAGGAGTCGGCACTTGCAAACTCAACCTACGTGGTGGTAGAGTTTTATTTCTACATGATGTCCTGTATGCTCCTGAAATTCGACGGAATCTTGTTTCCGTTACGTGTCTTCTTGATTTAGGGTATTGTATTAATTTTTACAGTCGGTCTGTTGAACTTAAGATTGAATCAGTGTCAATCGGATATGGTTTTTTAACAAATGGTTTTATGGTTCTTGATGTAGAACCAGATGTCAATTATGCTATTGATGGTTGTTTTTCAAACATTGCTTTAACTAGTGATGCAGATATAACTGATGAAGTTTGGCATGCTAGATTAGGACACATAGGATAAGAATGTATGAATCGATTAGCTAGAGAGGGTCTATTGGGCACTCGAGCTAAGATTCAATTGTCTATATGTGAGCATTTTCTTGCTGGAAAAGCAACTAGGAAACCATTTGGTAAGGCTATTAGATCTGAATCGACATTGCAGTTAATTCATTCGGACATTTGTGGTCCAATGAATGTGAAGGCTAGACATGGAGCTTCCTATTTCATTACATTTATTGATGATTTGTCTAGGTTCGGTCATGTGTATTTGATTTCTCACAAATCTGAAGCATTAGATTGCTTCATTCGTTATATGAACGAAGTTGAGAATCAAACAGAACGTAAAGTTAAGGCTTTACGCACTGACCGTGGAGGGGAGTATTTGTCTGATATGTTCAAGACAATATGTAATGATAGAGGGATTATTAGACAGTTAACAATCCCTGGAACTCCACAGCAAAATGGGGTAGCTGAAAGAAGAAATAGGACTCTTCTTAAAATGGTTAGGTCTATGATGGCGCAAGCTAATTTGCCAATCTCCTATTGGGGAGATGCACTATTAACTGCAGCCTATATACTTAACAAAGTGCCTTCAAAGTCAATTCCATCTACCCCATATGAATTTTGGACAGGCAAAAAACCAGATTTGAGTAATCTGAGACCTTGGGGGTCAACTGCTTATGTTCATGATAGTTCTCACAAGTATGGAAAACTAGGGCCTAGAGGTAAGAAATGTATCTTTATAAGATATCATGAAACCTCCAAAGGTTATGTTTTCATAGGTGAGCAACTAGATGGAACCATCTCCGAAATAGACTCGAGAGATGCGACTTTTCTCGAAACAGAGTTCCCAATCAGAGGTGATGTTGATAAAAATGTTCCTTTATTTAAGGAGGATGAGATATTATCAACAAGAGAGGTGTCAAAAGGGATACCTGAGTCTAGTCAACCGAGTGGGAGTGATATGCCGAGTCATGAGTTGACTTCTCAACAGCCCAACTTACGGAGAAGTGTTCGTAAGATCAAACCTAAGAAGAGGTTTGATATTGAGAATGAGGCATTGGTTACACTTCCAATTGACGACGACGAGCCTCAATCCATTGAGGAAGCATTGGGATGTAGAGTTAGAGAAAAATGGAAAGCTGCAATGGTTGAAGAGATGGAGTCCATGATTCAAAATCATGTTTGGGACTTAGTCGATCTTCCTCCGGGCCGAAGGGCTATTGGGAATAAATGGATTCTCAAAATAAAGAGGAAAGCAGATGGATCGATTAACAGATACAAAGCTCGTTTAGTTGCAAAAGGATATACCCAAATGGAGGGTATTGACTTTGAAGAGACATTTTCTCCCGTAGTGAAATTTGTATCAATAAGAGTTATTTTGGCCTTTGTGGCACATTATGACTTAGAATTACATCAAATGGATGTAAAAACCGCTTTCCTTAATGGTGATCTTGACGAAGAAATCTATATGGTTCAACCAGAAGGTTTCATTGCTGAAGGCCAAGAGCAAAAAGTATGTAGACTTAGAAAGTCTATATATGGGCTAAAGCAAGCGTCAAGACAATGGAACATAAGATTTAATGAAGTCGTTTTATCTTATGGTTTTGAAATGATCAATGAGGATCATTGTGTTTTCCTGAAACAGAAAAAAGGAAAGTATGTCATTTTATCATTATATGTTGATGATATGCTGATAGCTGGAAATGACATAGGATATGTGAATGAAGTCAAGAAATGACTGTTATCACAATTTGATACAACAGATATGGGAGAAGCTGAATACATCTTAGGGGTGAAAATCATAAGAGATCGTCCTAAAAGACTTTTGGGTCTGTCACAAGAGTCTTATATAAATAAGATGTTACATCATTTTAGCATGTCTAATTGCAACATAGAACATACACCTATTGTGAAAGGTACTATGTTGAGCAAGAGTATGTGTCCTAAAACTCCAGAGGAAATAGCTGAGATGAATAAAAAACCATATGCCAGTGCTATTGGTAGTTTGATGTACACTATGTTGTGTACACGTCCCGATATCAGCTATGTTGTGGGCTTGGTCAGTCGCTTCCAGTCAAACCCAGGACCGAGACACTGGAAGGCAGTAAAAAGGATATTCAGATATCTGAAGGCGACAACAGATTATTGTCTTTGTTTTCAAGGATCAGATATGAGTCTGAAAGGTTATTCAGATGCAGATTGGGACCTGGATGATAGAAAATCCACATCAGGCTATGCATTCTTGCTGAATGGTGGCACCATCTCCTGGAACAACAAGAAACAAGCTTGTGTAGCTTTGTCGACTATGGAAGCTGAATATGTGGCATGTTCAGCAATTGTGCAAGAAGCATCTGGTTGAGAAGGTTTCAAGCATCCGAAAATTGCTGAGGATAGTGGGAGTCCAGTAATTGTCTACTGTGACAGTCAAGCTGCAATAGCTTTTTCCAAGGATCCCAAATATCATAGCAAAGGCAAGCATATAGAAATTAAATATAATTTTGTAAGGGATATTGTGGCTAAAAGAAAAGTCATTCTTGAGTATGTCCCTACACGTGTTATGCTTGCAGATCCTTTTACTAAGCCAATGACTAAAGAGTCATTTAAAGAACATGTAAAGTCTTTGGGACTTCGTAGAATGTAACAATATTGAAATAACAATCAGACTTTGTGTTATGATTGTGTCATTTGCCATAATTTATTCAGTGTATATGTTGTATTTATTACATTCATGTAAGATCTCGGTGAGCATGTTGGCAGGTGGAGATTGGTCCACTCACATGGACAATCATCTCTGTTTGTTAAGTACAAATAGGGGTAAGACCGTTACTTATGAAACAGCTTACGTAGCTGAAATTATGAAATTAGAGACAGATTCATAAGTTGAGGTCGCCTTGATAATTGTGTCAAGATGAGATCATTTATGTGTAAATAATGATCTAAGTAAATGAACCCACCATTTACTGAACCTGTTGAAGGCCAAATTAGAATTCATATGTTAAATTTAGGATTAGGCGTTAAGTATGTCTAGATCAAAATCTGTACGATGTTAAAATTTGAAGACAACATGCACTCTTTTTAGTAAAGAGAATAACATCGTAGCATGTGATTTATACCACATGTGCTATTGCGACGATAAAGGTAGTAGGAGAATGAATATCTGTTTCTCTATTATGTGAGACCTTTGAGATTATATGTTAATCTCAATTTTTTTTCTTAGTGACTATTTAGCTGTTTATTTGAAGTTTTAATCAGTGTCTGCTACTTTAGCATGTATCCTATGGCTATGGATGATTCGGTCTATGGAGCATAACTAGGAAAGCGACTGATTAAAATGAATAGATTTTAGTTAAAAAGGAAGATTAAATATATTTACATCTTTTGTTGTTATTCACTGGTCGACCTATTTCTGTTATGTATAGAAATGAATGTGAATATTGGATATGGAACATGCTCTTGACATAATGGTCATTATAAGGAATTAGAGATGTTCATATCGATGTAAATGAAAATTATTTAATCTAGGTAAATAGCAAGACATGGGTATCTCCAAGATAATGGCTGTGTGTCACTTGAAGATTGGATGGATCCTGGATAAAGCCTATGTGCCACCAGGAAAGTGGCTATGTGCCATAAAGAGTGTGTCTCTAATTTATTTGAGCAGCTAAGTAAAGTGTAACAACTTTATTAGCATTGATTGCTCAAAAAGCGGCTAAGTCAAGGTGTAACAATCTTCTTAGCAACTATCGCTCAGTGTGCTTGCTGTCGCACGAACCATTTTCTCTAAGTATGGATTGGATGTTTTCTGTCGGTCGCGGATCCATTGATCTATTAAACTTACTAATTTGCAATGAACTAGTGTCTGTGAAAATAGTTGTTTTGAAAAATTTGAACCTGATGTTGGAAATGGGGATAGTGGGGAATGTGGCCCATGTTCCCCACTACACATAATGGAAAAGTCCATTATGCCCCTAGTGTATTTCCCTATATAAAGGGGGTCCGTCCAAGGCTCAGGGTGTGTGAAATCGCGATCGTGCGACGAGAGTAAGAGGAGAACATCCAAAGCGGCGGGATTTGGTTTGTGGAATTGCGGAGGGCTTTCCGATCCTGTGATCGCTCTTCCGATAGCGAGCTTCATCATTGCCGATTGCGGATCTGTGGGAGATAGCTGTAAGTTTTTACCGCATTTAATTAATTCGTCTATCATGCATTTAGAACATATTTTCTACATTATGCATCTCACTCACTAATCCAGTGCCATCGAACGTTATTCTATACACTGCCCGAGCACATGGGGGAAGAAGGATCGTCGCAAGAATCTTATGGAAAAGTACCTATCCAAGAGGGGCGCAAGGGGAAAGCCCCAGTAACTTGTAGCTCTCTCGAGTGAATTAGCTCCCTGTTCTCTCAGGGGGTGCTGGAAGATAAGCTGCCAAAACATTATCAGCCCCTGACAATAGGGGAATACAGAGGCTCAACTGACTCTGAGGATCACCTCCTCAAGTTTGAAAATGTGGTCCTACTTCATCAATATACGGACAGTATAAAATGTTGAGTGTTCCTCACTACACTCGCTGACTTAGCGCAAAGATGGTTCAAACTATTGTCAGCTGACTCTATTTGCAATTTTAAGGATTTTCGCAAGGCTTTCCTTCATAACTTTGCTAGCAGTCATCATTACCAGAAGACCGCACCGAGCCTTTCATTTTATCAAACAAGGGCCCAAGGAGACACTCAGAGCCTATATTAAAAAATTCAATCAAGTGGCCATGGATGTCTGTATAGCCACCACTGATATTCTGGTGAGTGCTTTTTCCCAAGGCCTCGCTGATAATGACTTCTTTCGCTCCTTAATTAGAAGACCTCCAAGGAACTTCGACCATCTACTTGATCGGGCGATCAAGTTTATTAATGTCGAAGAGGCGCAATTTGCCTAGAGGAATGAGGTCATCGCACCAGCTTCGGCTCTAGTGCCTGAGTGCGAGCATTACCTGCTTCTCCACATAAACACCACAAAAAAGGGTTTAGAAGCAGTTTTTAAAGACCTATACTAGCGGTTAACGACTGCTGCTAAACCTATTGCACTTGTTACACAATTGGTGTGGGTGTTGGCGGCGCTAAAGGCAACCGAAATGGTAAAGCAAACTTGTGGTTTAAGCCTCAAAGCCGCTTCTGATGCATACCAATAGAAGCAGTATCGAACCGATTCGGATGTAAACATATAGAAGCAATCATGACCGCTTATATAAATCAATATGGTCCGGCTTAAGGTGGACTTTTAGGAGCGGTTACTAACCAATTCAGAAAGTCAACTTGTAGAAACGATTACAATTGATCCTATACATTACTATGCAATTCAAAAAAATGACTTTTAGAAGTTGTCCGAAACTGATGCAGAAGGAGGATTTATTAGAGATAGTTGTAAACTGACTTACAAAATGGATGTTTAGAAGTGGTTGTAACCGATCCTATAAGTTGCTTATGCAACGATTACACTATCTATAGGAGCAATTATAAACCACTGCTAATTATACAAAATTATCAATTTTAAAAATGCTCATATATCATATTGTACCTATAGATTTTCAAACCAAATGCTCAATTTAAATCAATGGACAATATTCATATTTCACTTCACAAACATAATTTATATTCATAACACATAATAGGATTACCAAATAAACAAGTCATATATATGTAAGTTCAAAATATTCATAACACACATTTAACACCACACTATACCACTAATATAATCTTTTCTTTAATCTCCAAAATATATAAAAACTTCAATAATAAGTTTTCTCCACCAAAAAAGCATCAAAAGGCATTTGCTCCAAGCGACAAAAGACATTTTCTCCAACCTTCAATAGCAATCTTCAAAGAACGAAAAGACATAAAGAATGGAAAGAGACATAAAAGACTATATAGAATGATGAATACCCTAATGACTTTAGTGATCAAAGTAAGAATATGTTTTTTTTGTTTTTGTTTTTGCTACTAGAACATATTCTATGACTAAGGTATTACATATCAATTTTGAAAATCTAGCTAAATAGCCTAAATTTGGTAATCAATTTGAGAAGCTCTGATCGACAAATACACGCTAAAGCTCACTCAAATAACTAAGCAAACAAAATTAGAATTTTAGTTTAAGATTCATATACAAGCAAGGTGAGTTTCAAAGACACATGACCCAAGTCACTATGTTCATAAAATTTGCTAGACTGGGCACCTTAGCATACTTGCTTACAAAGACATGGAAATATAACTCTCTTTGAACAATTCACAATCATGTGACTGCTTACTTGACTCATTCACATTTTCACAAACAAGTTATTACATTATAAACATATTTGATAAATTGCTAAACGTTAGAATCAATCAAAATATATAATGAACAGCACTCAAATGGAGATGGATATCCTAAGGCCAAACATTAAAAGCAGTATTTGCAGAATGAACCTAAAACCAGTGTGGTTAGAGGACCATAGATTTTGAGGCTACAGGCAAGGAAAAGTAGGAATGCCTTGCAATTTTAAATAAGATGAAGATAACAACTACATAATTGTAAAATACCGGAAAATAGGCGAATATTAATAAGGAAATTTTCTTGAATTTTTAGAAATTTTTTGGGAATTTTTCGGAGCTCGTACGGACGAGTTAACGGGGATAAAAACGGGGCCCGGAAAAGCCTGTTTAGGCTACCCCGTTTATGTGAGGAAATGTTTATATTTACATTTCCTTTTCTTTATTTTCTTTATTTTCTTTTCCTTCCGCCGTTCTCTCTTCCTCGCTGAAAACCACACGCGCCCGAAGCTTTCTTCCCTTGCCCTCGGCGACCGGTTCATTGCCGGAGCCCTAGCACCGCCGCCCGACCGCCTGCCCGAGCCAAACTCCTCTCCTCTGCTTGCTCTAGCCACCCGACGCCACCACAGCGCATCTGTGCCCCAGTGCCGGCGCCACCGTGGACCACTCGGTGCCCTAGCCACCCGGCGCCGCCCGACCACCTTCTTCTCTTCTCCTCTCCTCTGCCGCCACCACAGAGCCGACGCCGACCTTGTGAGCCGACGCCGACAGTCGGCCCTCTTTCTGATTTCCGTGACAGTGAGCCCTAGCGCCGATTTTTCTTCTCCTCTTCCGAGTTTAGGTTGCCTCCAAGTTGTGCTGTTCGGGGGAGTTAGTAATTAGGGTTTGCTGTTGGTTGTCTTGGCTTCGGCAGCCATTTTCCAGCGGCTACCTTTCTCTGGTAGCAACATCCCTGCTGTGGGTGAGGTAAGATCAGTGAAGTATTTTTTTGAGTTAGGTTGTTGTTGGAATACTATGTTTGAACCCTAAATCTGATCCGTGGTCTCCACTCTTGCCATTACCTTTGATCCGGACAGTGTAGGGGAATCTTGAAGAGAAGTGTTTACTGTAAGTTTTCTTGGATTTGGCAGCTACTTTCATCCAGCAGCAAGGAACCGCTGTGGAGGTTAAGGTGAGGCATAGGAATTTGATATATGCTATTGATCATGTATGAGTTGATTTAGGTAGGAATTGGTACATATATAATTTCTTATGCATTTGAGTTAGGTGATTGATTATGTAGAGGTGTAATCATGTGAAAATGGATTAGGTGTGGAATTGGTCTGATGGTATGATTAGGGTTAAGGTAAATTAACCCTAGTTAATTGTTGGATTTATGTTAGCTTCTCGTGGATTTGATTTAGCTATTTTATCTATATGAAATTAGCTAAAACTGGAAACTATAAATATTTCAGGACCTTGACGCGAGACGAGTATCTCGGAGTCAGATTGGACCTTTCTATTTTCGGAGGCGGGTACTTTTGACTTTTGTTGTCTTTGATATGCTTAGTAATGGAATTAACATGTTTCATTAATTATGTTTCTTATCTATTCCGGTTAATCACTACCCAAATCTTGGTACATGTTTGATTGATTGATTTGTTTTACATTCCATGTATACTTTACCTGTCTATACATGCTTATAGGGGGTAGTGATATGTCATGCTTGACCATGTTCAGGATCTAGGTTTTTATACCTTCTGTGTACCTTTGATTCGATATGATTCTTTGACCTAGGGTGCACATTTCTATATATATGGATTAGGTCAGGATGTTTATATGGTTATTGCCATGCATCATTTGCATGATTGCATGCTGTGCGATAGTCCGCTCCATTATTGCTGAGCACATCGCCAGTTACATGGATCTGCACACACCACCACTCATGGGTCAGTGGTCGATTCAGGCAGAGTGTGTTGCAGCAGGGACTCTGTTAGGCACCGTTGGTCCACTCATGGGTAGTGTGACACAACGTGTTATCCGGCAAGGATTCCTCCTCGTCATCGTGTACCGGGAGTTGAGAGCATTGTGCTCCCCCATCTATGATTTGGGGTAGGAGGATAGGTGTACTCCGACAGCATCCCGTCCACTCGGTCACTCATCAGGAGTAGTGACGACAGAGTGCACGGTTGTCACAACCCCCCACTCGGCCTCACTTTTGTATGAGATGATTGGCGTCGGGGTGCCAAGGAAGCATCATTGGCATCATATGCAGGATTCATTTATAGCTGGGGATTGGGGTTGATGCATTTATATGCTGCATAGGGTTGGGATACCTATGTTTGTCATGCATACAGGATTCCTATACCACTGGATGCTTGACCTTATACTCAGACTGTTAGTACAAGATTCTCTGCTTACTCAGATGCATATTTATATCTTTCTTATATCAGGAGACTGTACGCATGATTAGTGTTAGGTGTTATTTCTTTACTTTGCATATTAATTGTACCTGCTGAGTGTTGGACTCACCCCGCCTCCATTGTTGTTATTTTCAGGTTGATGCTGTCAGGAGGGAGTTCCAGTCGCTGGTCCCCACAGCACGTAGTGCTACTCCTCTGCTGGTTTTTTTTTGAGTTGTTGTTTCATTCTAGCTTTTCGCTATCAGACTTTGTGTTAGTTTTGTTTTGGACTTACATATGGATATTGTATGGAATCTTTCCGTTGGATGGACTTTTAGTATGATTTGGATTTACTCTACTACATGCCTACCTGGACGGCAGAAGAGGTAAGAAAAATCGGATTTGGGGCTTTACGAGTGTAGTTGAGTAGGGTTGATTTCGAGTCAGAGTATTACTATGTTGTTTATTTTTATTAACTACGTGGTTGTGATAGCCAGAGGCTGAATACATATATAAACTGCGTGGTGATTGATTTTATTTACTGTTGTTATTCCAGTCGCCTGTGGCTGAGGTATTTGTGAGATGTAGAAAAGTTTCAGATTGTCCACCGTACAGGGGAGATGCTGCCAAAATTTTCTCTGACATGGACTCCTCTGGGGCGTGACAATTTAGTGGTATCAGAGCACAGTTTTACGATCTTTTGTTTCGTATTTTGGATTTTCGGGATTTATCTAATACCAATTTATTGGTATCAGAGCGGGTTATGATACCTGCTTTTGGTGTTCTGGAGATTTATCGGATACCTATTGTTGGTATTCTGGTTATTTGGGTTAGCCAGGTTTGCGAGTCAAACTGGGCATTATCGGATTTTCGATATGGTTATGTTTCGGATTTCCGTTTCGGATTTATTTGGATTTCCGGCGATATTCTCGTACGAAATTTTTGAGGTCAAATTGGGGACTGGACAGCGACGGAACATCTCCAGACGGCAAATAGGTATGTTGTTATTTTATGTTTGTTATATGGGTATTGATATCTGTAATTTAATTTAACAGATATGAGACGATCTACTCGTATTGCTGCGAGACGTGGTGCTGGACGACCACGTGCGAGGACCACGGGATCTCTGGATATGCCAGAGATGCCCACTGTTAGTGAGCCTGTCAGTCAGGGACAGACTCAGGATGCAGCGGGAGCATCGGGCTCTCAAATCCCGATAGCTCCTGTAGAGATACCTACTTTTTGCCACACCGACGGTATCCACGCCTACCCTGTTTACAATACCATCAGGGGTACCATTGGTGTACCCGACATCTGCTCCAGCGCAGCCTACGGCGTATTCAGTGCCACCACCACTTGGATCTACAGTGTATCCTATACCAGTGGCACCTGTAGCCCCAGTGCCTACAGTAGCAGCAGCTGCACCATATCCGGTACCATTACCTACCGTATCTCTAGCTGCCACCACTTTTGTTCCCCAGGCAGTACCACCGACGGCCTATGCTCCGGTATATACAGCAGCACTGGGAGTTCCTCCTCCGGTTTATTCCGCGGTACCACCTGTAGTATCAGTTCTAGTGTTTCCGCCAGCTCCTACAGCCGTCCCGACACAGATCACTGATATCGTCGCTGCACGAGCTAGGATTCCAGCACTGGCTGAATCGATGAAGACTCGTTTCACTCTTTTCCACGGAGATCTCGATCCGAGTATGGCTCTGTCATGGATAGAGACTATGGAGCAGACTTTCTTCTATATGGCTTGCTCCGAGTGGGAGAAAGCAGAGCTGGCTGCCTATCATTTACGGGATGAAGCAAATGCCTGGTGGGTTACTCAGCGTTCTATTATTGGTGAGCGCAACGTCACATGGACCAGGTTCAGAGAGGCTTTTGAGAGCCGTTTCTTTCCACTGTCCTATCAGATGGCTCGCCGACAGGATTTTATGAGTCTGAGGCAGAATAATCGCTCAGTGACCGAGTATAATACTGAATTCCTCCGATTGGCTCAGTTTTGTCCAGAGTTAGTTGCGGAGGACAGAACTCGCATGATGCAGTTTATACAGGGATTGGATGGTTATCTGCATGTACAGTTTGCCGGATTAGGGATTACATCTTACTCTGATGCATTGAATCGAGCTTTGATGATAGAGTTAGCTCGGCAGACAGCATATCCGGACAGGAAAAGAAAGTATACGGGTCAGACATCAGAGCAGGTCCAGCAGACACAGGCGACAGGACAGCCACAGAGTAGTCGCAGACGGTCAGGTCAGGGTACTTCTGGGGCGTCTCGTAGGCCTCAGAAATCAGGGCGGTCTTCTTCAGGACGTTCCCGGTTTTCTCAGCAGAACCGGCAACCACCTTCCGGTGATACTCATTGTTTCAGATGTGGATCCAGAGATCACCTCACCCCAGCTTGCTCTCTGGGACAGTCAGTTTGCTTTTATTACAAACTGCCGGGGCACCAGAGCCGAGATTGTCAGCTGAAAGCTCAGCACACGGCTTCCGGAGGGTCAGGTCAGAGGGGACAGTCTAGTCAGTCAGGGGCATATCGAGGAGGGCAGAAAGCCCAATCTTCACAGCGGCAGCAGGGAGCAGCTCCCTCCGCAGCAGCATTTGGCATGCTTGGACAGGAGTACTCTAGTGCTTCTGTAGCACCCCAGAGTTTTGCTCCAGGACCTTATTATCCGACTCAGGGGCAGTATCAGACTCAGTCTCAGCCAGCTGCACAGTATCAGTCACCATCCTCTCAGTCTTATCTGGCACATAGTCCAGCAGTACCACCTCCTCCTCCGCTAGAGACTGGTCGTGTTCATGCGATTACCAGAGAGGATGCTCAGCGGGCCGACGGATCCGTTTTCCGCGGTACGATTTCTATTTATGCATTTACTGCTGATATTTTGATTGATACTGGTAGTTCGCATTCTTTTATATCCCGTACCTTTATGCGGAAGATTGGTAGATTACCTACTGTTAGGTTGCGGCGATTGACTGTCTCTCTACCATCCGGTGATACTTTAGACGTCACCCAGGAGATCAGAGGTTGCCCGTTAGACTTTGGCAACATGATACTTACGGTAGATCTTCTAGTATTGGAGATGGTCGAGTTTGATGTCATACTTGGCATGGATTGGCTGTCAGTTTATCATGCTACCGTTGATTGCCAGACGAGGGTGGTTACCTTCCAGCCTCCGAACCAACCCTCGTGGAGTTTCACTGGCATCAGAGACGACGGTATCTCAATTATTTCGGCGATTCAGGCGTAGAAGCTGCTGTCACACGGCTGTCATGGTTTTCTGTTATCGTTGATCAGTACTGAGGACAGTAGTAGTTCGCAGCTCTCCGACGTTCCTGTAGTCCGGGAGTACCCAGATGTATTTCCAGAGGAGCTACCTGGTTTGCCTCCCAGAAGGCCAGTGGAGTTCGCTATTGAGCTGATTCCGGGAACCGCGCCGACATCGAAAGCTCCGTATCGTATGGCACCAAAAGAGTTGAACGAGCTGAAGGTTCAACTCCAGGAGCTTTTAGACAGAGGATTCATTCGCCCTAGTGTTTCACCATGGGGTTCTCCAGTTCTATTTGTCAAGAAGAAAGACGGCACCATGAGGTTGTGTATTGACTATAGGCAGCTGAATGCAGTGACCGTCAGAAATAAGTACCCCCTGCCACGGATAGAGGATTTGTTTGATCAGCTCAGAGGTACATCAGTGTATTCTAAGATTGATCTGCGATCCGGATATCATCAGCTGAGAGTCAGAGACTCAGATATTCAGAAGACAGCTTTCCGTACTCGATACGGTCATTATGAGTTTTTGGTAATGCCATTTGGGCTTACCAATGCTCCAGCGGTGTTTATGGACTTGATGAACCGCATCTTTCTGGAGTATCTGGATCAGTTTGTTATCGTTTTCATTGATGACATATTGGTCTACTCTCGTTCCGAGGAGGAGCATGCACAGCATCTTCGCACAGTCTTGGAGATTCTTCGACGACATCAGCTGTACGCGAAGTTCAGCAAGTGTGCATTTTGATTATCCTCAGTCGGTTTTCTGGGACACGTGGTTTCTAGCAGAGGTATTTCAGTGGATCCTCAGAAGATCGAGGCTGTCACAGGTTGGGAGCAGCCGAAGTCCCAGAGTTTCCTGGGATTGGCTGGATATTACCGACGATTTGTCGAGGGCTTCTCGCGTATTGCTATGCCACACACGCCTTACCGTGAAAGGCGTGAAGTTCATATGGTCCGAGGATTGCGAGACCGGCTTTCTGAAGCGGAGATTAGTGTCGGCTCCAGTTTTGGTTTTACCTTCTGGAGAGGATGGATTTGTACTTTACACCGACGCGTCTCTACAGGGTTTGGGCGCTGTTCTGATGCAGCACGGCAGAGTAGTCTCTTATGCTTCTCGTCAGTTGAAGGAGCATGAGAAGAACTACCCAGTTCATGACCTGGAGTTAGCTGCCATCATCTTTGCTCTGAAGCTATGGCGACATCATTTATACGGTATCACATTTGAGATTCTCACTGATCATAAGAGTCTCAAATATATTTTCACTCAGAAGGAGCTAAATCTCCGACAGAGGAGATGGATGGAGTTCCTGAAGGACTATGATTGTACCATTAGCTATCACCCGGGGAAAGCTAATGTGGTTGCAGATGCACTCAGCAGGAAGTCCAGAGGGACTTTGGCTTGCCACCGGACTTCAGTCACGGACTTGATTCAGAGTTTCTCGGAGTTAGATCTTGAGGAGCAGGGACCGACAGAGCAGGGTATTCTTGTTACCATGGTTGCTCAGTCGTCGATCAGGATGAGGATCCGAGAGGCACAAGCTAGTGATCAGCATTTGCAGTTTTTTAGCAGTCAGATAGCTTCCGGGCAGCAGACCGAATTTACACGAGACGAGGAGGGTATCATATACTTCCGAGGCAGATTATGCGTACCTCAGTCTCATCCGGTCTTACAGGAGCTACTTCAGGAGGCACACCGTTCTCGATTTACGATCCATCCAGGCGGAACCCATATGTATCGAGACTTGAGGCGTTCCTATTGGTGGAACGGCATGAAGAAAGACATCGCAGATTTCGTAGCTAGGTGTCTTGTTTGTCAGCAGGTGAAGGCTGAGCACCAGAGACCTGCAGGGTTACTTCAGCGGATTCCTATTCCTGAGTGGAAGTGGGATCACATTACTATGGACTTTGTGGTAGGGTTGCCGAGGACACGACGAGGCCATGACGCGATTTGGGTAATCGTTGATCGATTAACCAAATCCGCGCACTTTTTAGCGATTCGGAGGACTGATCCCCTGGATCGATTAGCAGATTTGTATTGCCGAGAGATTATCAGACTACATGGTGTTCCATTGAGTATCATTTCGGATAGAGATCCACGGTTCACGTCTCGTTTCTGGCAGAGTCTGCAGCAGGCCTTGGGCACACAGCTCCGTTTCAGTACAGCCTTCCATCCACAGACAGATGGACAGTCAGAGCGGACCATTCAGACGTTAGAGGACCTGCTGAGGTCATGTGTTATGGATTTTGGAGGCAGTTGGGAGGACCATCTGCCGTTGGTAGAATTTGCCTACAACAACAGCTTCCATTCGGCTATCCAGATGGCACCGTTTGAGGCGTTGTATGGTAGACCTTGTTGGACACCCGTCCTTTGGGATGAGGTTGGAGAGGCCCAGTTGTTGGGACCTCATAGAGTTCAGTAGGATGCAGAGTTGGTCCGTACTATCAGACGGAGAATGTCAGAGGCGCAGGACCGCCAGAAGAGTTATGCTGATCGGAGACGCAGACCACTAGAGTTCTCTGTGGGCGACCATGTATTTCTGCGAATTTCACCCACGAAAGGGGTGAAGAGATTTGGCCTCAGAGGTAAGCTAGCTCCGCGGTATATTGGTCCTTTCGAGATCTTGGAGAGGATCGGAGCGGTAGCTTACCGATTGGCACTACCACCGTCCCTGTCAGGCGTTCACGATGTATTTCACGTATCGATGCTGAGGAGATACATGCCTGATCCGACACATGTGCTGGCAGATATTCCAGTTCCAGTTCAGCCTGACATTACTTATGAGGAGGTTCCGGTACGGATTCTCGACCGGAAGGAGCGTCAGTTGCGGAACAAGACTATCTGGCTGGTTAAAGTCGGATGGAAGCATCATTCGGACGAGGAGGCTACTTGGGAGCTCGAGGACACTATCCGAGCTCGATATCCCCATCTTTTCACTTGAGGTATGTGATTTATTTACCGTTCAGCATTTATACTCTATATCTGTTGTTAGTACTTGCTGATGGTAGATAACGTGTTAGTTAGAGCCCTAGAGCCAATCATTTGATGATTGTATGGACTCATGTATATCATATTCTTGTATATTAATAAAGGCATTTGTTTGGTTATTATACTTATTTATATTAGTGCCAAATAGACTAAGTATAATAGCGTCCTTGAGTAGAAGGTTCATACCTATATCAATCGATTAGTTGAATCGATAGTGAGATGATATAGGGAACACTACTCTAAATCATTCCTACTCGAGTATTAGCATTCAGGGACAATGTTAATACAATAAGACTAGCATGTAGGTCAGCTCGATGACTTGATCTCACAAGTCATTGATATAGAGATATCAAGCTGACACATGGGTATGCATTAGAGAATGTATATTGAATGACCCGCCATGAGAAAGTATCATGGATCGTTATATGAGTGTCATATACTTTCTCATGTGGCTATTAGTATGACTATTAGTCCTTAGACCTGAAGTCACCATGGATCCCTACATAAGGAGTTATGTACTTTAGTTTCGTCAAACGTCACCCGTAACTGGGTGGACTATAAAGGCGATTACTGGGTATGTAACGAATTATGCAGAGGGATGTGAGTGATGTAGATGGGATCTATCCCTCCTATATGACGGGAGCGACATCGCTATTCTTGATAGAGTGAGACCACTAAGCGCATGGCCATGCCCAAATGAGTCAACATTAGATGTTGAGCTCATTTGATCGAGTGAGTCTACTTGGAGTTCAAGATTTAGATTGATTAGAGGATGACACGGTCTATGCCTCACATTGATCAATCTAGATGTCTAGGATAGAAGGACACTTGTCATTATTTTGTGAGTAGTCACAATTGGTAGTCACAAGGTGATGTTGGATCTCGACATTCTTGTAACTTGGGTAGTAATGATGTGTTGCTAGATACCGCTCATTACTTATGCTCCTAAATGGGTTTAGGGCATTGCCAACGTTACAAGAACCTATAGGGTCACACACTTAGGACAATTAGGTGGAGATTAGGTTCATATGATGAACCAAGAGGATTAGATTCATTTGATGAATCAAATTGGATTAAGAGTAATCCTAATTGGGCTAATTGAGTTCGACTCAAGTTGATTCATGTGTTAAATGAGTCTAATTTAGATTTTGACTCATTGAATCAATTTAATTTAATGAATTAGATTCATTATATTAAGTTGGCTCGAATCAAATGGTTGGATTAGATCCACCATGGTAGAGATTGAGTCAAGTTTGACTTGACTTGAGAAGGAAGACCAAAGGTCAATTTTGACTTGACCTTTTGCCACCTCATTGGTGAGTTGGCATTAGGTGGACCAATAATGATGTTCCACATCATCATGGGTGCCACCTCATGGAAGTGACAAAGTCACTCTCTTAATGGTTTCATATTAATTGCAATTAATGCAATTAATGTGATTTTATGGTTTCATATTAATTGCAATTAATGCAATTAATGTGAATTTTGAAAAAGTGGCCGGCCACTTGGTTTTTGGGTGAAGAAATTCATTTTTCATTCACTTGTGTGCATCTTCTTCCTTCTCCCTCTCAAGCTCTCCCTCTCCCTCTCCTCCCTTGGCCGAACCACATAGGTGCTAGCACACCTTGGTTTTTGGTCATCTCCATCTAGTGTGTCCATGTGGATACTTCTAGAGGACCGGCGCTTGACGGTCTTGAGATCCGGCATCATTTGGACGAGCGGGAACGCGAAGGGCATCGCATCAAAGGTATAAAGTGTTTTCCTTTGTAGATCTACTGTAGATCGTAAAGTTTTCAAACTCGTACTCGTATTTTCGTTCGGTTTTACCTTGCACGAGATCCGTGGCTTGGGCAATTCGGGGTTTCTGCGACGCGAAAAGTGGTTTTCGCGGCCCGAAAAACCCAACATAACGAAATTTGGGGACCAAATTTTTATAAGTGGGGGAGAATGTAAAATACCGGAAAATAGGCAAATATTAATAAGGGAATTTTCTGGAATTTTTAGAAATTTTTTGGAAATTTTTCGGAGCTCGTACGGACGAGTTAACGGGGATAAAAACGGGGTCCGGAAAAGCCTGTTTAGGCTACCCCGTTTATGTGAGGAAATGTTTATATTTACATTTCCTTTTCTTTATTTTCTTTATTTTCTTTTCCTTCCGCCGTTCTCTCTTCCTCGCTGAAAACCACACGCGCCCGAAGCTTTCTTCCCTTGCCCTAACCGCCGGCCGGCGGTTTCTTCTTCCCGAACGTCGGTGGCCGGTTCATTGCCGGAGCCCTAGCACCGCCGCCCGACCGCCTGCCCGAGCCAAACTCCTCTCCTCTGCTTGCTCTAGCCACCCGACGCCACCACAGCGCATCTGTGCCCCAGTGCCGGCGCCACCGTGGACCACTCGGTGCCCTAGCCACCCGGCGCCGCCCGACCTTGTGAGCCGACGCCGACAGTCGGCCCTCTTTCTGATTTCCGTGACAGTGAGCCCTAGCGCCGATTTTTCTTCTCCTCTTCCGAGTTTAGGTTGCCTCCAAGTTGTGCTGTTCGGGGGAGTTAGTAATTAGGGTTTGCTGTTGGTTGTCTTGGCTTCGGCAGCCATTTTCCAGCGGCTACCTTTCTCTGGTAGCAACATCCCTGCTGTGGGTGAGGTAAGATCAGTGAATTATTTTCTTGAGTTAGGTTGTTGTTGGAATACTATGTTTGAACCCTAAATCTGATCCGTGGTCTCCACTCTTGCCATTACCTTTGATCCGGACAGTGTAGGGGAATCTTGAAGAGAAGTGTTTACTGTAAGTTTTCTTGGATTTGGCAGCTACTTTCATCCAGCAGCAAGGAACCGCTGTGGAGGTTAAGGTGAGGCATAGGAATTTGATATATGCTATTGATCATGTATGAGTTGATTTAGGTAGGAATTGGTACATATATAATTTCTTATGCATTTGAGTTAGGTGATTGATTATGTAGAGGTGTAATCATGTGAAAATGGATTAGGTGTGGAATTGGTCTGATGGTATGATTAGGGTTAAGGTAAATTAACCCTAGTTAATTGTTGGATTTATGTTAGCTTCTCGTGGATTTGATTTAGCTATTTTATCTATATGAAATTAGCTAAACCTGGAAACTATAAATATTTCAGGACCTTGACGCGAGACGAGTATCTCGGAGTCAGATTGGACCTTTCTATTTTCGGAGGCGGGTACTTTTGACTTTTGTTGTCTTTGATATGCTTAGTAATGGAATTAACATGTTTCATTAATTATGTTTCTTATCTATTCCGGTTAATCACTACCCAAATCTTGGTACATGTTTGATTGATTGATTTGTTTTACATTCCATGTATACTTTACCTGTCTATACATGCTTATAGGGGGTAGTGATATGCCATGCTTGACCATGTTCAGGACCTAGGTTTTTATACCTTCTGTGTACCTTTGATTCGATATGATTCTTTGACCTAGGGTGCACATTTCTATATATATGGATTAGGTCAGGATGTTTATATGGTTATTGCCATGCATCATTTGCATGATTGCATGCTGTGCGATAGTCCGCTCCATTATTGCTGAGCACATCGCCAGTTACATGGATCTGCACACACCACCACTCATGGGTCAGTGGTCGATTCAGGCAGAGTGTGTTGCAGCAGGGACTCTGTTAGGCACCGTTGGTCCACTCATGGGTAGTGTGACACAACGTGTTATCCGGCAGGGATTCCTCCCCGTCATCGTGTACCGGGAGTTGAGAGCATTGTGCTCCCCCATCTATGATTTGGGGTAGGAGGATAGGTGTACTCCGACAGCATCCCGTCCACTCGGTCACTCATCAGGAGTAGTGACGACAGAGTGCACGGTTGTCACAGCCCTACCCACTCGGCCTCACTTTTGTATGAGATGATCGACTGGCGTCAGGGGTGACAAGGACGCATCATTGGCATCATATGCATGATGCATTTATTGCTTGTGTTTGTGGTTGCTGCATTTATATGCTGCATATTGTTTGGATACCTATGTTTGACATGCATACAGGATTCCTATACCACTCGGACTGTTTGACCTTATACTCAGGACCTGGTTAGTACAGCATTCTCCTGTTTACTTCAGATGCATATTTATATCTTTCTTATATCAGGAGACTGTACGCATGATTAGTGTTAGGTGTTATTTCTTTACTTTGCATATCAATTGTACCTGCTGAGTGTTGGACTCACCCCGCCTCCATTGTTGTTATTTTCAGGTTGATGCTGTCAGGAGGGAATTCCAGTCGCTGGTCCCCACAGCACGTAGTGCTACTCCTCTGCTGGTTTTTTTTTGAGTTGTTGTTTCATTCTAGCTTTTCGCTATCAGACTTTGTGTTAGTTTTGTTTTGGACTTACATATGGATATTGTATGGAATCTTTCCGTTGGATGGACTTTTAGTATGATTTGGATTTACTCTACTACATGCCTGCCTGGACGGCAGAAGAGGTAAGAAAAATCGAATTTGGGGCTTTACGAGTGTAGTTGAGTAGGGTTAATTTCGAGTCAGAGTATTACTATGTTGTTTATTTTTATTAACTGCGTGGTTGTGACAGCCAGAGGCTGAATACATATATAAACTGCGTGGTGATTGATTTTATTTACTGTTGTTATTCCAGTCGCCTGTGGCTGAGGTATTTGTGAGATGTAGAAAAGTTTCAGATTGTCCACCGTACAGGGGAGATGCTGCCAAAATTTTCTCGGACAGGGACTCCTCTAGGGCGTGACAATAATAACTTATTTTAAACATCGATTCAGGAATATATACTCTAAGAAAAACATTTATATTTAAAAATTTCCTACCTATATAGTTATTATCTGATTCTAGTGATGGGTAGGATCTACACCTATTTCCTTCCGCAATTGATGGAACTTGTTGTTGCATAATATTTGTAAACATAGCTATCATCTACAAAATTAAATAAATTTGTTATTATATACTTAACTATACAAATAATTTTAAACAAATTCTTTTCTTTCAGTAATGTTATTATTTGTACCGGTAATGATTCGGGTCCATGAGAACCTCCAACACTTCCTGACGTCAATACTGATCAATACTCATACAAAATTTTGGAATTGATCATTTTCTTGCATTTGTCTTCTCATCTGCTCTAATTCTGTTTGTCGTTGTGCTTCTCGCAACTCCATATCTTTAATTTTCTCTCCAATTTCCTTAAATTTGTCCGTCATATCTAAATTAGAGTGATAATCTTGCCAAGACATTGAGTTGTGTTTCATTGCTCTGGGAACACTTGACTAAGTAGCGCATCGACTCTTAAACATCGTACCCGATCAGAATGCTCGGGGTCCAAAAAACTCACTATATAAAGAATATAATTAAAATTGAACCATATGCAACAACTTTTACAAAAATAAAATGAAATTATAAATAAATTATTACTGAAATGCCTCCTCGTGGACTTTTATTTGTTGTGTTCCTATAGGTTTATTTTGGAGGTGACAATCCACAGTCTCTTTAAGTAAATTATAATAAGAAAATAAATTTTTAATATAATAAAAAAAATATTTAGAAGTCGACTTAAAAAGTGAAAATATTATTACCTCAATTCGTATTTTCTCGTCGTCAATAGGGGCACCTCTTTTCTTTCTACTTCTTCCACTCAATTGTTGTATTTCAATATGACTCGATTTTCTTCCATTATCTTGAGACTAATAGGATAACAAATTCACATTTAACACCAAATATTAATAGTATAAATTCTTCTATTTGCACAATAACTTATATTACTAATTTAAACATTCCATCAAAAGTTAACTATATACATTACTTTGCTTGTAATCAATATCTATAATCCCATTAAACCTTGGAACTTCAAGGATAAGAGCATTAAAGTGTAAAACAGAAAATAAGTAGTGAGAAACTAATTGTAAGGCAGAAAAGAAATAATTTTGATTCTTACAAATTTATATTCCAATGACGGAATACTAGTGCATCCCTGTGCATGAGTCTCTTTCTTTTTATTTGCATTTTCTTTATTGATTTTTGATGTTCTATGGCACAAAAATTTATAATAAAATTATAACATCTATAAACATATATAAAAAACTATTAATGCTAGTTGTATCTCAGTAGACTTCCAATAGTTATATAAAACTTCTCAAATTTGAGGTGTCAACCCATGAGGAATGAGTTGTATTTCAACAAGCTCTTCTAGTGAAGTATTTGAATCATAAGATGTAGCTTTTACTTCAGTCCTCTACTATCTCCATGCAACCCCCATCATTTGCATTATAACTTTTCTATGGCAATTGGAGATACAGAAACATACCTATAAATATAAAATGAAATATGTACATGCTTTAAATTTTGAATTGAAATTAAACACTTGTAAACTTACAGTAACAAGTTTCCATGCATCATTCAAGCGATTTGTCAGCATTTGTCTCCAATCTAAAAAGCTCAGTGGCAACACAACTCTGTTTCATGCAATAGTCCCAATAAAATTTGCAAGCATAGGATGTAGATCACCGTAAGGTTGTCCCCTTTTTTTGAATTTCACTATCAGCATATGATCTGGATGTAATGCATAAATATCTCTCATAATAGTATTGCCATGTTTTTTTTCTGAGCTTGGGATGAAGACATGACCTCTTTTTTATCTAAAAAATATAATTTTCACTTAGTGTTTCAAAAAATAATTTACTCTTCATATCCAAAAACATTTTTCACCTTGCTCATTAACCTCCTCATTTTATATCTCTAATGGTGAATGAGATGTTGTGTCTTGTGATTCATTTTCATGATCAACTCCTCTATTACTTGATTCTTCTCTCCTAGACTATCTTTGGCTATTTTGGATTAGCTTTCACGTTCTTTTGTTTGTCATTTTTTGAAAGTTACCTACAAATCACAATATAGAAATATGAATGAAGTTTGATGTGTAAAATAAGCTATCATAGAATGTTCAAGCATAATAACAAAAGGGAACAAATTTTCTACAATAAAAAACATTTAAATAATTGACTCAAGTATCAATAACAAAAGAGAACCAATTTTATGCATTAAAAAAACACAAGAAATGAATTATATTAGTCAAAATGAGTAACTCTAGTAGCTGTAACAAAAGATTTCTATGTAAAAAAAAATCAATCCAGTTGAAGTGGTCGAAGACCGACTTGAGCTGAAAATCACTATGAACAATAGTATAAATAGAGTTGGTGGAATTATCAAAGAGTAGGAAATTTGGAGAAGTGGATACAAATAGATAAAGAACAACAGTGTGTTTTATATACTAAAAATAATGACAAAACTAAAGAAACACTAATGGAAACTTAACTATGATGTTCATCACGCCATCTTCTATAGTAATATTTACCAATCTAAAAGTTATACAAAATTAGTTTGATTTGGTGAAGATTCAAGGGGACTGGAAGATAACATAATTAAGAACATCTAAATGATGGACTCAAGTATCATCAATGACATGGAAACTTAAGACCTTGTACACCATATCTTTCTTTCAAACTATATCACAAAATAAGGAAAAAAAACTAAAATTGAAGCTCTAGCAACCAAAACTACATCAAAGCTGATAAAAATAACTGCAAAACAATGCTGATAACGAGTGCTACAGGGATATTTGTACACTTCTGAAATTCCATAAAAAAGTATCAAGAGCATTGCTAGTGATTTTGTCTTGACATTGCTTCTAAATCAAATATCCTTCACCTTGAACTGCCTATATCAAGAGATTCATCCTTTTGACAAAATCGAGAAAAAAACCCTAAACAAATTCTAAAAGCAAAAGCCTTTACCTGCAAAGAGAGGTTGAAGGATCAAAGACAGGGCAAAGAGAGGTTGAAGCATAAAAACCCTAACAGTAGATAAGAATCAAAAATAGGTCAAATCCTCTATAGAAGCTTCCAAAATCAATAAGCAACAAAATAAAAAAAAAATCAAAATAGTGATGGAAGAAATCGGTGACTATAGGTCAAATAGTGTACCTTGAAGAGGCGGAGGGTATGCTAGCTGCGTACCTAGGAGAAGACAGTGGTTCTCCTAGTTGTGTCACCAGAAGGAGGCAGAGGTTGGAGGCTCATCGGCGATGGGATGAAGGCGAGTGTGTCTATAGAAGTGACGACACAGACGCGATGAACTTCCTCTGGCAAAATCGGTAGGAAATAGCGGGAGTGTAAGGTAAGGTGAGGGGAGGGAATTAACAGCAGGAATGTGAAATTTGGGTAGAGTGTGAGGAAGGGAAATTAATATAAAGTCTTATTTTTATTTTATTTAATTAATTTTAATTTAATAAAATAATTTTTTTTAAAAATAGGGAATGTAAATTATGTTAAGGTAATGGAAATTTTGATTAAAATTTTGTAATGCGGAGGAAAGTGTTAGTGCAAAATATCAAATAAAATAATAAAGTTTAATGGGCGATTAACCTGATCAGAATTTTTAGAAATTTTCTGAAAATTTTTTCGGAACTCGTATAGTGTATTTTAAGGGGATCGATTATTGGACTGTAAGAAAGCCTATTTGGATATCCCTTAATTGGGAGTTGATTAATTTCATTAAGGTTACGATTAATTAACCTAGGTTTCCTATTCCTTCTTTATTCTACCCGACCTCTCTCTTCACGTCGATCTCCTTCTCCTCTTCCCTGATCATTTCGTTTTCCCTCTTCCTTATCTTCTCCTTCTCTAATCCTTTCTCTCATCTTGCTGCCGACTATCACAGCCCAATGTCAGGTGTCAATCGTCGTGCCGCTCCAACTTACGAGACGTCGGCGCTGCCAGCAATCAACGCCATCGGCCAGGAGGGATATGTTGTCGCTGAGTCTCTCCCTCTCATCCGATTATGCTGTATTGCCCCAACCGATCATTGCCGACCATCGTGGTCCGACGCTGGTCGCCAACCACCGTGGCCCTACCGCAAGACATGCTTCTAGGCGTCGACTACCTCCACCGCAACCACTTCTATGCCCTAGCTTCGACCTGTCGCCGAGAGGGTGGAGTTGGTGAAGGGGGTGAGGGCAAACTCTTCACCTCGCTTGCGGATCCGAGCAGAGCAACGATGATTCCATCAGGGAGGCTCATCACCTCCTCTTCATCAGATTTGCGGTGCCTTTTTCTTGCCGGCATAGATCTATTACCGACCATTTGATCTCCTTTTCTATCTTCCCTGATGTATTGTAAAGCCATAGCTCCTTCAGCCATTATGAGAGGTTAGATCCAACAGCGGCGAGCCCTAATCAGTGCTACTCCAGCCGCAGGGAACCACCAGAGAGGAAAAAGGGGTAACAAATCTCTTAAACTAAGGTTATTTGACTTATGCTTCTTCCGATTGGAAGTTGGAATTCAGACATGGAGGTTTTGTTTGTGTTTTAGGATTTGTGTGCAGATCCACGACTGCACTATTGAGTCCGGCCATGAATCCCCGGTAGCAAGCTCCTCCGGCTGAGTCAACATCAAAGTCTTTGGATTTGGGTAAGTTTGGTTGATGGGTTATGCATTGATCTAATGCAATTTGATATTGGAAGAGTTATGGATATCTATTCTAATGTTGTGATGGATTATGAAAGAGATTAATTAGTTCTTGATGCCTAGTTGATTTAAGACATGGAGTAAATGATGTGTTGATTTGAGTAGCATTGAAGTGAAGGAATTGTGGATTGAGTTAAACCTAATTGGATTAATGAATTAGGTTAATTAATTTGATTAGGGTTTTCCCTAATTAGGTTGGAGATTTTATTTAGCTATTTGCTACATATGTATTAGCTAAATATATTATGTGATCGCAGGACTTTGATTCGAGGCGGGCGTCTCGACATGGGATTGGTTTGATACGATCTTTGATTTGAGGCGGGTACCTTTGACTTATCTCTTTTGATATTGTCATTATGATATGCGTAGTAATTTATAGCTAGTAGTAATGGTTGTGTTTAGCTACCATTGGTATGTCACTACTTGATACCTATAGCATGCCTGTGTTTGTTATTATCTGTTATGTCTTTAGACTTATATTCTTTTGTTCTTGCCATGTGTACTAATGATCATATAAGTAGTGACATACATTGTCTTACTGTGTACAGAACTAGTTGCTAGACATACCTGACATGTGTACCTAGTTTCATGATACTTAGATCCTTGTTGGATTTCTTGACCTTTTTGGTATATATTATGGAAGTGTCGGGATTTACATGTTGTAGTGTCATGCACCATCTTGCATGACTGCATGCTGAGTGATTTTCAGCTCCATTGTTGTTGAGCACATCGCCAGTTACATGATCTGCACACACAACCATTCATGGATTAGTGGTACATCAGGCAGGGTGTGTGCAGTTTGCTCTGTCAGGGCCTCGCTGGTCCGCTCATGGGTTGCAATGCATCCTGTCCACTCGGTCACTCAGGAATAGTGATGACAGAGTGTACAGTTGTCATAGCCCAACCCACTCAGTCTCACCATCACGTGTGAGATGGATGACTGGCGTCAAGGGTGATCATTGTTGGTGCAATATCCCTTGGGTTAAGGTTGACCAGGTTGATTAGGCTTGAGTTGGCTCAAGCTTGAGTCTAGATGTTTGGATTTGATGTTTGACAATACGTGAAAATTACAGGCGCAATTATCTGATTGGGGATATTGCTAGTGCAGGTGTGACTAGTTTGGTGTGAAGAAGAGTCAAGTAGGACAAGGATGACCAAATACTTGACTGGGAAAGTCCCGATGAGTGAAGTCGGGCAATGAGAAAGTCTTGGTGAGTGAAGCTCGGCAGGTGAAAGTTTCCGTGAGTGAAGCTGGGCAGTAAAAAATCTTGGTGAGTGAAGCCATGTGAAAATCCTAGTGAGTGAAGCTAGGTGAAAGTCCTAGTGAGTAAAGCCAGGCATATGAGAAGTCCTAGTGAGTGAAGCTAGGCAAATGGAAAGACTTGGTGAGTGAAGCCAGACACGTGGAAATCTAGGTGGGTCAAGGTTGACCGGACGCCTGGTGTTTGGAAGTCCAAGTAGGCCAAAGGGTTGAATGGATATTTGACACGAGGAAATCCAGATGGGTCAAGGGTGACCAGACATCTAGTGGAAATCCAAGTGGGTCATGGAGGACCGGACACTTGGCATGAGACGAAAAGTCCAAGTGGATCAAAGGGATTAACCTGACACTTGGTGAAGGAGTCCTAGCAGGTTAAGGTTGACCGGATGCTAGGCATAATGTTTCAACAGATCACAGTTGACTAGATGTTGGAATTGGGGACCCTAGACTTGGTTTAAGCAAGTAAAAGGGTAACCAATTGAATGATTGAACAGGGGTTCAATCGATCAGCTGATCGATTGGGGCTATGCTGCAACAAAGCAATGGCCCAATCGATCGGTTGATCGATTGGGAGCTTATACCGCGCACACAGAAGTGCTCCCAATCGATCAGCCGATCGATTGGGGGACGGGATTTCTTACACGCAGACACGAGAAATGTTGGATCGATTGGTCAATCGATTCAGCCAATTCCTAGAGAGCATAGAGGCACTCTGAATCGATCGACCAATCGATTCAAAGCCTCCTCAATCGATTGAGAGCCATTCAATCAATTGACATCAAATCGTTGCGCAGGTTATAGCCGTTGGCGAGCGTTTTCCTCTGCAGTTCTTTGATTCCTCTCCAGCAACAAGCAGACGATCTCAGCGTCGATTCTCATGAGCTTCTCCACACTTCCACAGCCAGTTCTTGAAGGCTCTTGGAGATAAATGTAATTACACTTCCAAGTTTCAAGAGACAACAACAAGCAACAAGTAAGCAAGAAGAAAGAGTTTTTCTTTGTATCTTTGTATTTTCTTCTTGTGCGTGTTGTATTTTTGTTGTGTAGGTTTGTACGAGGCTTCTCCGCCTCCGGCTACGACCGAGAAGGAGTATTTCATTAGTGGAGAGCGAGTCGTGTGTGGATCCTTGTATTAGTCACCTCTTCTAAAGGTGGATAACAAGTAAATCCTTAGTGTTAGCGTTGTGAGTGTGTTTCTTGTTGTTTATTCCGCTGCACATCATCAAAGAAGCACATCAACAAGCGCAACGAGCTATTCACCCCCCTCTAGCAGATTTCGACCCTAACAAGTGGTATCAGAGCGAGGATGCTCTTCACTGGAATCATCGCCGGAAGGGGCAACAAGGCTAGAGGGTGAAGAAGTTGGAGTAAAATTCATCAAGTCAAAGAATTCATTAAGAGCTCAACGTCAAGATGGAATTCCAAGATGGACTTGGATTCGACACAAGGGTGCCTCCACCATTTGTATCCACAAGCTTCAATTCTTGGAATGCAAGGATAGAAAATTTTCTTATGATGGAGATAGAGCAATGGTTTGCTCTAATGGAAGGTTTTGAAGCTCCAAAAAATTCAAAGGGAAAAACTCTCAAGTGGAGTAAGTGGAGTCAAGAGCAAATTCAAAGTAGCGTGGCAAAAGACAAAGTGACCAAGCTATTGATCAATTTATTGCCAAACAATATTTTGGCTCAAGTTGAATAATTCAAGGATGCTAATGAGCTTTGGAGTAAATTGACAAAGATTCATGAGATCCCCTCCACTATACCAAATCGAGAAGAATCCAAAGAGGGTGACTCATTGGATCAAGACCAAGAGGAAGAGGACTTTGAAGTTGAGAGATGCTCAACTTCCGAAGAAGAGGTCCAAGAAGCTTCATCTTCAATGGAATGCAACGAAAAGGGCAAAGAGGGAGCATACTCTTTGTTCCATGTACAAGATGAAGATGAAGAGGTGTCCACCTCTAGGATTGAGGGGAAGAGACATTCGCTGACACTGGACCAAGAAGAAGGAGAAGCTTCTACTTCCGAGTCAAGTGAAGAAGAAGACGGGGCAACCTCCAGAACACAAGAAAAATAAAATGGAGGATTAAGTGTCATCCCTATGTGTGAAGGTATAACTAGTTCAATTAAAAAATAAAAATCATATTTATATGCTTTGAGTATAGGGAACATGGGTATTAAAAGAGCAAATGTCCTAAGTTGACCAAGAAAAAGAGTCAACCGGCACAAAACAGCAAGGAGAAGCTCAAGGAGATCGCCCCCACAAGAAAGAAGAGCAAGGAGCACATTGTATGCTTCTTGTGTCATCAAAAAGGACATTATCAGAGTCAATGTCCTAAGGGGAGGAAAGCGGTCAAAGTCAAGGGAGGAAACTCAAGTCAAGGGGGAGCTTCCAAGGTAAAACCCAATGTATCATTTATTGAGCTTACCCTTTTAAATCATGGTAAAAAGCATGCTAGTTCTAATTTATATCATTTTAATGTTATTTACCATAAAAATAGGAGGCATGATAGAATTAATGAAAATCATGTGGCTCTTCATGCCGAGACTACCACACCTAGGGTTAGGAAGGTAGATAGAAATTTGGGCAAGAACACTAAGGATAGTATATACAAGTCCAAAAATAGAAATGTTCAAGGATTTAAAGAAAAAAAAAATCCAAAACTAAGGATTTAATGATGGAAAATCAAGTCTAGAGATCAAGGCTTGATAATATGGAAAAGACCTTAAAGAGAATCGAAGATTTTCTTAAGGGCCAAAATGGGCACCACCTAGGGCTAGGAACACAAAAACCATCAAATGATCATAGGTTTGTGATACAAACCTAAGGCTAAGAAGAATGTAACTGTTAGGACCTTCGGATGCGGCTAGAGAGGGGGGGGTGTGAATAGCCGACCCAAAATTCACGTTTCTTCCTACAATTTTAGTTAGCGCAGCGGAAATAAAAGATAGAAACGAAAATGGAGAAGATCAAACCTCAAATGCGACGATATAACGAGGTTCGGAGATGATACTCCTACTCCTCGGCGTGTCCGTAAGGTGGATGAATCCTATCAATCCATCGGTGGATGAGACCCCGGAGAACCGGCTAATAAAAACTCCTTCTGGGTAGAGAAACCTAGCCACAATCTCTCTTGCAACAGCAAGATCAGTGTACAAGAAATACAGCAAGAAGCCAAGAACAATATGAATGTAAAAACACTAGTTTGCTTGCCTTCTCGTCGACTGGTGATGAAGCAACCACTTTACGCCAACAACAGCAACAACTGATCAGTTGGAGTCCAGCCGAGGGAAGCTCACACGAAGCTTCAGTAATGGAGAGCTCAGTAAAGCTCTGATCGCAAGGAACAAGAAGGAGCAAGAGAAAGAACTTCAAAACCCCTACTGTAGAGGCCCCTGATTTATATGAACCTGCGAAGAAGAAGAAAGAAGAAATCTAGCCGTTGTGTCTCAACAGCTAGACCTGGACCGATCAGGCTCCACCCTGATCGGTCCAGGATGGATTTGATCGGTCAGGGGACCGATTAGGCCCTACGCTGATCGGTCCCTAGATCGATCCCAACTCTCACAGAGAGTTGGTTGCGATCCCTGATCGGTCTGTGGACCGATCAAGCCCTAGGTTGATCGGTCCCCAGACCGATCCCAACTCTCACAGAGAGTTGGTTGCCAGAGCCCTGATCGGTCTGTGGACCGATCATGCCATTCCTTCTCCCAATCTGTTTGGTTACTGATCGGTCACCAGATCGATCAGATGACCAGTGTATCACTGGATCGGTCAGCAGACCGATCCAATTTCCCAGCCTTAAACCCTAAAGCATTCCTGATCTAGAGAACGAGCTACCGAGCCCTCTCTGACCTAGTCCGGAGAACGAGCTACCGAGCCCTCTCCGACTTCCACGTCCGGTCCAGGGAACGAGCTACCGAGCCCTCTCTGACCTAGTCCGGAGAACGAGCAACCGAGCCCTCTCCGACTTCCACGTCCGGTCCAGAGAACGAGCTACCGAGCCCTCTCCGACTCCATCCAGTCCAGAGAACGAGCTACCGAGCCCTCTCTGACGTAATCCGGAGAACGAGCTACCGAGCCCTCTTCGACTCCATCCAGTCCAGAGAACGAGCTACCGAGCCCTCTCTAACCTCCCATGCCAAGCCTCCATACTTGGACTTTTCCCCGTGCCAAGCTCCCTGCTTGGACTTTTCCCGTGCCAAGCTCCCTGCTTAGACTTTTCCGTGCCAAGTCTCCATACTTGGACTTTTCCCATGCCAAGCTCCCTGCTTGGACCTTTCCGTGCCAAGTCTCCACACTTGGACGTTTCCCGAATCAGGTCAACTCAAGTCGGGTCAACCAGGTCAACCTTGACCAAAGGTTGCACCCACAATCCCCCAAGTTCCTATTCTTGTCAAACATCAAAATACAACTTCTCTATTCTTGTCAAACATCAAAATATACCTCGAGTCAGGTCAACTCGAGTCGGGTCACCCAGGTCAACCTTGACCTAAGGTTGCACCAACAGTAACTTCTTACCATAAGGTTCCATATAGCTATGGAACCAATCCTAGGTCTAGGAGTCAAGTCAAGGATATAAGGGAAGTTATCCCTAGGAGTATCTTTGCAACAACAAATGTGACTAAGACTTCTAAGAAGTCTGAGAAAGTCACTAAGAAGGTCACAAGGGAAGCTATCCCTAAAGTTGACATAGAGAAAGTGATCAAGGCTTCTAAGAAGCCTAACAAGGTCACTAGGAAGGTATTTAGGGAAGTCATCCCTAGTGAATACCTAGATCATCCAAGGAGCACAAATAGGTTTTGGGTTCCTAGAAGTATTTTCTCTAACCCCTAGATGAGTTAGAGAGTGTCAACTCTATTTGGAAGGGTGGTTAACCCAACTTTAATAAAGTTGACACTTGAAGGCATTTTCAAGATTTTTGTTAACCTTTAAAAATGTAAAGGATTAATTGTTTACTCTTTGGAAGAGTAAAATGAGTCAAAATTTGATGAATTGGACTTAATTTAAATTGACACATTTGAGAAAAGGATAAGAAATGCCAAGTTGGCGTTTTGGTATTTTCTTAGGAAATTAAGGGCAAATTAGGCCTTAATTTAAAATGAAACCTTGAGGAATTATGCTTAATTTTAATTGGCACAAATAAGAAAAGCACAAGAAATACTAAGTTGGGATTTTGGCATCTTCCTAAGGAATTAAGGGCAAATTTAAGTCTTAATTTAATTTGTTTACTCTTTTTAAGAGTAAAATGTGTCATTATTTGAGAAACTTGATGTAATTTATATTAGCACAAATTAATCAAGTGCAAAAGAAATACCAAGTTGGGTTTTGACATTGTCTTAAGAAAATATGGGCAATCTAGGATTACTTTTAGGTTTAGCTAAGGATTTAAGGACACTTAGATAGATAATCTAGGTATATTTTATTTTATGCTAATTGTCATGCTTTGTTTGCCCATCACATGCCATGACATTATATTTTGCATTCATGCTTATTATGAAAAACAACAAAAATACCATGGCATGTCATACACACATCATATAGCTATAGCAAATTTTCTTTTGAAAAATATTTTCATTTTGATGTATGCCATAAAAATCATGTAGCTAAAAATAATGCATGATGATTTTTAGATTCTTGCAATTAAGGACAAATGATATTTATTAACAAGTAATATCCTAGGTAGATGTTCATAATCTAAAATGCCTAGATAGATATGCATGATCCCTAGCTTAGGACAAAACCAAACTTTACATCTCACAAAGAACTATAAGGTGACTTGTATGTATTTTAGTACACATTAGATACAAGTGAGATGTTAGGATGGTGAACAAAACTCAAGATGTTGATTTAGTGTATTCTTATTGAGTTTTAGGTTCATCAAAACACAAGTTATTTGTTTTCCAATCATTGAGAAAGCTAACATACAAGTCATGTGCATTAAGCCCAAAGAATATGGTTGGATATTGGTTTTGAAAATAATTTTAAAATGCTTTTGGAAAACCTTGGTGAAGACTATCTTTTGATAGTAATCATTATTGAAAAGTTAAACACAAACTAGAAGAAAACACTCAAGTTTTTACAAGTTTTCAAGTTTGTGTTAATCTTTGAAAATAGGAAATATTTTCATAGGAAAATATTTTTTTCATGATAGTATATACCCTAAGTAATGTTTACATGAATTTTCATGATTTTTAAAATTTTGTAGAATTTTTGGGGAGTTTCTAAACTTCGCTGGAAATATACTTCAGGAAATCAGAAGCTCCAATCAATCAGCCGATCGATTGGAGGCCCCCAATCGATCAGACGATCAATTGGGAGGTGTTTCCTGTGAGCAATAGCTCACGGAATCGATCAGCCGATCGATTTCGTTCACTACTGGATCGATCAGGCAAACAATTTTGAGGAAGGTTCTGCGAATAGAACCACCCTGAATCGATCAATGGATCGATTGAAGTGGTTTCAATTGATTGGGACCCAACCTCAATCGATTAGGAATGCTAATTTTGGTTGAGAAAGTCTGATTTCAGTATTTTAAATCATTCTTAATCTATGTAATCGCTCCTAACCCTTTGAACTATATTTGTATACATTTAGGAGGAGTTTTCATGATGAAAACAAAGGGAAATAGTTAGGGAAGACTAAGTTGAAGTTTAGGTTGAGGTTTGCATTCAAATTTTGATATTTGAACCTCAAAACTTCAAATTTTGGGGTTTCCTAAAGGTTTAGGAATTCCAAGTCATTGTTGGTGCAATGACAGAAGTTTGAAGCATGTCTTTAGGGGGAGTTACTCTTTAAGGACATGAAAATTATTTTCCGAAACCTTTGAAGGTGGTTAATCCTTCGTTTACAAAAACAATGCTCAAGGTTGAGCATTGAAAAATAATGGAGAGTGGATATCTCCATTATGGAGTTATGGATGCTCTAGGATGAGCATCATAACATGGAGTAATGCTCAAGGGTGAGCATTTGATACAGTGAAGGGTATGAGACCTTCATTGTTGAAATGATGAATGCTTAAGGATAAGCATTATTGCTCAAGGGTGAGCATTTGGATATAGTGAAGGATATGAGACCTTCATTGTGGTGTTGTGAACAACGAGTGAAGTTGTGAACAACGACACTCGTTGTTCACAACGGTGAGTAACTCTTCAGGGGGAAAGTTCTTTATGATGTGTGCCAATAAGGGGAGAATGTAGGATTTAATTTAGGCTTTAATTGTTCCTCTAGGAAAGCTTAGGGGAGAATGTAGGGTTAAACTCTCATTCATGCATTGGCATGAGAAGAAGTTGAGGCTATGGGATTAGCCTAACTTAAAGGTAGTCAAACATCAAAAAGGAGGAGATTGTTGGTGCAATATCCCCTGGGTCATGGTTGACCAGGTTGACTAGGTTTGAGTTGGCTTAAGCCTGAGTCTAGATGTTTGGTTTTCGATGTTTGATAATACTTGAAGATTGCAGGTGCAATCATCCGATTTGGGAGATTGTTGGTGCAATTCTCCTCTGGTCAGGGTGTGACCAGTTTGGTATGAAGAAGAGTCAAGTAGGTCAAGGCTGACCAGATACTTGATTGGGAAAGTCCTGGTGAGTGAAGCTAGACAGGTGAAAGTCTCGGTGAGTGAAGCCGGGCAGTAGAAAATTATGGTGAGTGAAGCCAAGTGAAAATCCTAGTGAGTGAAGCTAGTTGAAAGTCCTACTGAGTGAAGCCAGGCAGATGGGAAGTTCTAGTGAGTGAAACTAGGCAGATGAAAAGACTTGGTGAGTGAAGCCAGACACGTGGAAATCTAGGTGGGTCAAGGTTGACCAGACGCCTAGTGTTTGGAAGTCCAAGTAGGTCAAAGGGTTGACTGGATACTTATCACGAGGAAATCCAGATGGGTCAAGGGTGATTGGACATATGGTGGAAATCCAAGTGGGTCATGGAGGACCAGACACTTGGCACGAGACGAAAAGTCCAAGTGGGTTAAAGGGATTGACCTGACACTTGGTGAAGGAGTCCTAGCAGGTCAAGGTTGACCGGATGCTAGGCATAATGTTCCAACAGGTCACGGTTGACCAGATGTTGGAATTAGGGACCCTAGACATGGTTTAAGCAAGTAAAAGGGTAACCAATCGATCAACTGATCGATTGAACAGGAGTTCAATCGATCAGACGATCGATTGGGGTTGTGCTGCGACAAAGCAGTGACCTAATTGATCGGCCGGTCGATTGGGAGCTTATACCGTGCGCACAGAAGCGCTCCCAATCGATTAGCCATTGATTGGGCACCTCCAATCGATTGGCCGATTGATTGGGTACGAGATTTCTTGCGCGCATACGCAAGAAATGCTGGATTGATTGGTTGATCGATTCAGCCAATTCCTAGAGAGCACAGAGACACTTTGAATTCATCGACCGATTGATTCAAAGCCTCCCCAATCGATTGAGAGTCATTCAATCGATTGGGATCCGACCGTTGCACAAGTTATAGTCGTTGGCGAGCGTTTTCCTCTGCAGTTCTTCGATTCCTCTCCCGCGACAAGTAGATGATCTCAGCGCCGATTCTCACGAGCTTCTCCACAGTTCCACAGCCAGTTCTTGAAGGCTCTTTGAGATAAGTGTAGTTACACTTCCAAGGTTCAAGAGGCAACAACAATTAACAAGTAAGCAAGAAGAAAGAGTTTTTCTTTGTATCTTTGTATTTTCTTCTTGTTTGTGTTATTTTTTGTTATGTGGATTTGTACGAGGCTTCTTCGCCTCCGACTGCGACTGAGAAGGAGTATTTCATTAGTGGAGAGCGAGTCATATGTGGATCTTTGGATTAATCACCTCTTCTTGATGTGGATACCAAGTAAATCCTTAGTGTTAGTATTGTGAGTTTATTTCTTGTTGTTTATTCCGCTGCACATCAATGAAGAAGCACATCAATAAGCGCAACGAGCTATTCACCCCCCCCCCCCTCCTCTAGCACATTTTGACTCTAACAATCATGTCATTTGCATCATATGCATGAATTGCATTTATTGTTTGTGCTTACTGCATTTTGGATGCTGTATTTTGGTGGTTACATATGATTGACATGCATACAGGAGACATGATGTATTTGGTTTGATGACCCTGCATCTGTTAGTGAGGTTCACACCTTTATGTCAGAATAGGAGGCCCTAGTGAGTACAACTTCTCCCCTTGTTTCAGTTTTGCATTATCTGTTATTGTTCAGAAGACTGTACTCCATGATTATTACTGGTAGTTATATTTTTCTATGTATGTCCACTTGATACCCGCTGAGTTGTTGAACTCACTACCCCTTATTTTTCATGTTGTTTTCCGGTTAGCACATAGATATGTCATGTCGCTTAGAGTATCCTGTCTGCCGGTCCCACGTCACATCAAAAGACGGTTTACCTCGCTCTTGATTTCTTTTATATAATCTTTATTAATTTAGCTTTATATTAGTGTTTAGCCTTGTGGCTATTGTATTATTTTTGGTGTTGTATTTGTGTCTAAGCTGTGCCGACACACATTGTGTTGTTTTGGTTGTATGAGCTTCCTGTTTGTTTTTTCCGCTATGTTTTTAGCGCAGCCATGTGGGTTGTTTAATATATATAACTGCGTGGTTAGTATTTTATATACAGCCGTGTGAGCTGTTTAATATATATAACTGCATGGTTGTGTATATTCCAGCCATGTGGGCTTGTTGATGTATATATGATTCAGATTGTCACCCGTATAAGAGAGATGTTGTCGAATTTTCCTCTAGCAGGTACTCCTCTGGGGCATGACAGTTAGATTATAAAATTTGATGTGGATTCAATGGTTTTGGCCCTATTCCAGTTCTGGTCCTAAAAAACACAGTCTAGATCCTTTTCAGAGCTGAGGAAAATGTTAGATTATAAAATTTGATGTAAATTCGATAATTTCGACTTTATTCAAGTTTCGACCCTAAAAAGCACAGTCTAGATCCTTTTCAGAGCCTCCAAATCTTTTTTTTTAAAATATTTTTAGTAATTCTATATTTTGGGCAGTTTAGTTAATTTTAGTATTTTGTAGCATCAGATAACAGAAAGGAAGATGATTATATAAAATGAGAATAAGATATTTTGGGATGAAAGTATGAGCGAGGGAAGTAAATACAAGGGTCTCATTTTTATTTTATTAATATTAATGTTATTATTTAACCTATTTTAATTTATTTTTTTTATAAATATAAACAATATTAATATTATATACTATAAATTGTAAATTAATTAAGAACAATGTTTTTTTAAATAAAAAAGTAATAATAAAAATAACAAGAGTTCATTTTTATTTTATTAATATCAATTGTTTTGAAATTTTGAGAAAAGTGGGTGGGAGGGAAGTTAATATAAGGGTTCATTTTTATTTTATTAATATTAATTTTATTATTAATCAATTTTAATTTAATAATAAAAAAATGGGGTATTGATAAAACTTGATGTGGGTACAATAGAACAATCTTCAAGACACTATTTTTTTTATTTTTTTAAAAAAAATATAATAATAACACTAATAATGTCTAATATCAAATAAATTGATAAAAATATGAATTATCATAAAAAAATTAAAATTATCATTTTTAATAAAATTAAACAAAAATAATAACAATAATAATAAAAAATAGAGAATATAAATAAACTAACGACAATCTAAATTAAAAAGACATGTAAATAAGATTTAACCTTATGTAGTGTTTATATTTTAAACAAAAAAAATAATTAATGTAAACTAAGCGACATTTTATAAGAGAACCACATTTGAATACCTAGTAACCATAATAATCATCCTTACTCTCTTCATTTAGCCAAGAGATTTCTTTTTATTTTGCCCATTTTTATTACTTGCATTAAATTAAATATAAAGAAAATTGATTCATTATGGCTAATATGTGTTTCACAAAATTGGTCTGAGCAAACAAACAAACTTGAAGTTATTGAACCAAATGGAGATAAAAAAATTATATGCAAATGCTATGGGGATGCATTTCAGAACATTTGAGAAATCAGAAATCAAATGTGAAAATACTAGTGTACTTTAAAACATTAGAAATTTGGTTTCATTCCAGAAATTAGAAATCAGATTCAGAAATCAGATTCAGAAATCATATTCATAAATCAGAAAGTGCTATTGTTGATTCTTAAATAGAAAGTGCTATTGTTGAACCACAGATTCAACAAATAATTATGTGGTTGCTGAAATAATTCTGTGGTTGTTGAAATAAAACTCAACAGAAATAATTCTGTAGTTGTTAAAATAAAACTCAGCAGAAATCCTTTTGAAGTTGGTGTCCTTTTAGTTTCCATTGTCCTTATCACCACATATCCTGAATAATTATTCATTCCACCAATTTTTTTTCAAAGTTACTTTTTTCGGGTATGAAAATGATTGTGTAGCTTGCTGTCTTGCTACTGTGGCTTGTTGACAGTTAGAGGTTCCATTCCCTTCAGTAACAGCCCCTTTTTCTGATTCTGTCTCTGCTAATGGGGTCCTAGCTAGCAGTGACAGAATCAGAAACATTTCAAAATTCTCAAAATAAACTTTTCATTGCAGATTCTGCGATGAATTGCAAAATTCGTCGTAGATTTGAGAATTCTTCTTATATAAATTTCCACTTTCCAAGACTTGTTGAGGCTCCTAGAAAGCTTGGAATAAGATATAACTAGTTCCTATGGGTTCTTAAAAATCCCCTAATTTTATTAGTGTCCTCAACCACTAATTTTACCCTACCGGTAATTTTTTTACCTTGACGATGTTCAAAAAATATTAATCACTTTCGTAAAATCAATAATCTCAATATATTGAGTAAAATTAATATTTGACTGCATCTATATGATCAGGGGATTTATAGAAACATATAGGAACTGGTTTTATATCATTTCGAGCTCTCTGAGTACCTCAATTATCTTTAGATATTTAAAAATAAGTGTGACTTGTTAAACTACAACTTCCTATAGAAATTTAATTAAGTCTTACATGCTCATAATTTATTTAGCAAATTAAGATTAAATATAGTGAGTCAAATTATTTTTACGATATTTTTATGATCAGGGGATTTATAGGAACCCATAGGAACTGATTTCATTTCATTCTGAGCTCTCTAGGTACCTCAATCGGTTTCAAAAAGTTTATTTAAAAAAAAATATTTACAATCTACGATGAATTTCAAAATTTGTCATAGATTTGAGATTTTTTTTATATAAATTTCAACTTTCTAGGGCTGGTTGAGATGCGTAGAGAGCTCGGAATGAGAGGAAATCAGTTCTTATTGGTTCCTATAAATCCCCTGATTTTTTAAATGTCCTCAACCACTAATTTTACATAATCGGTGATTTTTTAGCTCAAATGTGTCTGAAAAACATTAATCACTTTCATAAAATCAATGATCTCAATATATTAGGTAAAATTGATCTCTAAGGGTATCGATATGATGAAGCGATTTATAGGAACCTACAAAAACTAGTTTCATGTTATTCCGAACTCTCTGTGTACCTCAACCGGTTTCAGAAAGTTTACTTTTTTTTTAAAAAATATTTATAATCTGTGATGAATTTTGAAATTCATTGCAAACTTTATAATAAATTCCAAAATTCATTGCAGATCTATGATACATTTTGAAATTCATTGTAGATCTATGATGAATTTTGAAATTCGTTACAAAATTTTGCGACAAATTTTAATATTTGTACATTTGAGATTTTTTTTATATATAAATTTCAACTTTTTGAGATTTGTTGAGGTACCTAGAGAGCTCAGAATGAGATGAAACTAGTTTATATGAGTTTCTATAACTCCGTTGATTATATAAATATCCTTAACCAGTAATTTTACATAACCGGTGATTTTTTTACTATGAAGGTGTCCAAAAAATGTTCATCATTTTCATAAAATCAATGATGCCAATATATTAGGTATAATAGATATTTAAGGGCACATATATGATCAGGGGATTTATAGGAACCCATAGATACTGGTTTCTTTTCATTCCGAGCTTTTTGGGTACCTCAACCGGCTTTGTAAAATTTCTTTTTTTTAAAAAAAAAAATTAGAATCTGCGATGACTTTCAAAGTTCATCACAAAATCTACGACGAATTTCAAAGTTCATCGCAGAATCTACGATGAATATCAAAGTTTGTCACATATTTAATTTGTTTATATATAAATTTGACATTTCCAAGGCTTGTTAGGAAAAAAATGATTTTTGTAACGAATACTAATTTCGTCACAAAATTTGCGATGAATCCAAAATTCATCGCAAATTTTGCAATGAATCCTAAATTCGTCTAAAAAATTGTGACCAATCATAAATTCGTCGTAAAAATTTGCGATGAATCAGTTATTCGTCACAAATCCACCGACGAATATGGTAGTTCGTCGCTAATTTCCAATGAGTTTTGTGATGAATAATATTTTGTTGCTAATTGGCGACAAAAATATTTTTATCACAAACATTGTTGCTAAACTGAGACAAGTTCGTTTTTTGTCGCAAAAGTTGTCACAAATTTGTGACGAATATATTTTTTCACAAATATTTGTCGCTAAATTACAATTTTTTTATAGTATTCGATCGATTAAAAATCTGTTCGGCCGATTGACCCTTTCAGTCAACTAATCCTCCAATCGACCAATTGAACCTTGCTTTCCTTCTTCACTAAGATATGATCTTCGTGCATTTATGAGCATTTATTGTTCGGTCGACTGATTACCTTGTTCAGTCGATCGAACAAAGTAGTTTTCTTGTTTGTCGAGATTCTCCATTAATTCTCCATTGATGCATTAATTGTTCGATTGATCGATCACTAGGTTTGGTTGACCGATTGGCCAAGCTTCTAGTTTGCTTTGGCACGATCTAATCTCTGGTCTAAATCAACCTAGTTTGGTTAACCAATCCATGGGTTCGGTTTACTGATCAGACCGGTTCTGATAAAACAGTGTTAAACAAATATTCATGCAAAACAAAGTTAAACAAATATTCCTTCAAAACAAAGTTAAGATAGTAATATATGATGCATGAGTAGTAATTGACAGTAAACTATCTTGATCTAAATTTGGAAACCTTTTCAATTTCTTCAGTTAGATCAACGACCTAAGATTGTTCCTTTCCGGAACACGACCTCACCATTAGGGGTATAATCGAGCCGAGCCGAGCCGAGCCGAACTCTTGAATGTTTGAGTTTGGCTCGTTTATAATCAAGCCAAGCTCAAGCTTTATTTAATAAATATATTCATGGTTCGCAAGCTTATTCAAGCTTTTATCGAGCCTAAACGAGCTTTAAAAATATAAATTATAAATTTAAATATTTGTTAAATTATATATCTAGAGAAAATTATAATATTCTTATTAAAATTTATAATTTTATTTTAATGAACAAATTTAATATATTTGTTTATATTTGTAAAATACCAAAAAAATGACGAATAATGATAAGGGATTTTTTTGGAATTTATAGAAATTTTTCTGGAATTTTTCGGAGACCGTATGGACGAGTTTACGGGGATAAAAAAGGGCCCGAGAAAGACTGTTTAGGCTACCCCATTTAAGTGAGGAAAAGTTTATTTATCTTATTTCTTTTTATTTTCTTTTCTTTCTCCCTTCCTCACCCGCCCGATTCTTCCCCTAACCCGACGCCGCTTCCCCTTCCTCTCGGCGTCGAACGCTCCCCTTTTCCCTTACCCCCGAGCCTGATTCCCCTTCCTCTTCCTTCTCCCTCACGCGGCGTGCAACGCCTTCTCCTATTCCCCTTTCTTCTCCTCCCCTACCGATGCTCTTGGATTTTTGTTTTTCCTCTACCTCTTTTGCCCGATGCCGTCTGAGCCCTAGCCATTTCCCCGGTCGCGACTTCTCCACCCGACGGCGTCGCCAACCACAGTGTCGCGGCTTCCTCTGCCCTAGGCCAGGCCGACACCTGACTCCCTCTCCTCCCTGTCCTCACGACCTGTCGCACCTCTGCACTTTCCGAGCCCTAGCCAACGATCCACCGTCGGCTTTGTCTTCATTGGTCCACTTGGAGATGGTATCCCTTAGATTTATACTTGGGTATGTGCCAGAACTTTGCTTTGTACTGATCTGAGGTATTTTAGGTTGGAGGACAACAATGTCAGGTTGTTTCGGCCACATTATCCAGCAGTGATTTGGCAGTGGGATCGAAGGTGAGGGTTTAGGGTTTGGTTTTTCGATTTTGTGCTCTAATTCTTGTCTTGCCATGAGCAGCATTGTGTTGGGTGGAATGGTTGTGCTAATGGAGGATGGTGGTCTCTGGTTGTAGAGTCATTGTGCCGGCGGTGTTCTGGTCTCCAGCAGCAGCTAATTCTTTCCGGAGCAAACTTCCTTGGCTGTGAATTAACAGGAGCGGCTAAGAAGTAAGGTAAGGGTTTGGTGTATGGATTGAGTTGGCACGCTCTTGATACATGTTGTTTTAGGTATGAATTGATACATATATAATTGGATTTGGATTTAGGTTAGTTTCTCGGGGATATGGTTTAGCTAATTAATTTATATGTAATTAGCTAAATCCGTATATCATGTTGTTACAGGACTGTGATTCGAGATGGGCGTCTCGACATCGGATTGGTTCGATTCGATCTATATCGGAGGCGGGTACCTCTTGACTTATCTTTTATGATATTGTCAATTAGATATGCATAATATTTTATAGCTACAAGCAATGATCATGTTTGCCTTTGGTATGTCACTGTTTGTTACCCGTAGCATGTTCTATTGGGCATTTGTTATGTATCCATGTTTACGTTTTGTGATTATTACCATGAGTACCTTAGTTCCTAGAGTAAGTGACATACCATGCTTTACTGAGTTTAGGACTAGATTCTGGATTTTTATTATCTGTCATGTGTATCTATATTTTTATATCATACATGATCTGTGTACTTAGACCTTTTGCTTTGATCCATGTACATTGTTGGTACATATTTTATGGAGGTGGATATGTTCAGGACCTAGGTTGTTATACCATAGAGGACCTGTATACCCTAGATCTGTGGATTTGACTTACTTGTACTAGGGTACACATTTTTATATATATGTGGATTTGGTTCAGGATATTGTCATGCTTAGTTTCATGCACCATTCGCATGATTGCATGTCTGCGTGATAGGCTGCTCCATTATTGTAGAGCATATCGCCAGTTTCATCACTATTCGATGCTCCGTTGGTCCGCTCATGGGTAGCGCACGTCAGTTTTGCTCTGTTCGGTGCTCCGTTGGTCCGCTCATGGGTAGTGTGACGCAGCGTGGTAGCACGTCAGGGATCCCTCCCCGTCATAGTGTACCGGGAGATGAGAGCATTGCGCTCCCCCATTTATGATTTGGGGTAGGAGTATGTGTGTACTCCGACAGCATCCCGTCCACTCGGTCACTCATCAGGGGTAGTGATGTCAGAGTGTACGGTTGTCACAGCCCTATCTATTGTGTGTGAGATGTCTGACTGGCGTCAGGGGTGACCATGTCATTGGCATCATATGCATTTATTGCATTTATTTGCTTGTGTTTGCTGCACTTATATGCTGCATTTTGGTGGATGCATTTGTTTGACATGCATACAGGAGGCATATTGTGTATCTGGTTTGACGACCCTTTTGTTCTGGATAGGAGTTCCTGGTGAGTACAGCTTCCTCAGTTACCTTTCAGTTTTGCATATTTCCTATATATGATTAGGAAGTTGTATTCCATGTTTATTGCTGTTAGATATATCTTACTAGGCATGTCCATTGGTATTCGCTCAGTTGTTGAACTCACCCCCGTGGACACTATCTTTTTCAGGTACCGGGTTGGTTATGATGTCGCTTGGAGTATCCTGTCTACTGGTCCCCACGTCACCTCAGAAGATCTATCGGTTTCATTTATGTTTTGTTTGTTTTATGTGTCAATGTGTTTAGTGTGTGCTCCGGTTTTGTTTATGGAGTTTTGAAGTTGTTATGTGATATTTTGTATTATTGTTGGTTGTGTAAGCCTAGCCAGCTAGTAGTTTTGTGTTTGGTTTGTATTTGGTTTCTGTCATTTTCCGTTGTGTTTTTAGTTTTGGTACAGCCGAGTGGGCTGCTTTACATATAACTGCATGGTTGTATTTTTATTGTATCAGCCGAGTAGGCTGTATCATATAACTGCATGGTTGTGTGTATATTCCAGCCGCCTGTGGCTGATATATATTGTGCATGTAGAAATGATTCAGATTGTCAGCCGTACAGGGGAGGTGTTACCGAAATTTCTTCGAATAGGGACTCCCCCGGGGCGTGACAATATTTTTCATAAGTAGAGTGTAAAATCTATAAATTCAATATCAAAACTATTATTTTTTCCATTTAAAAGTTGATTCATGAGCTTATTAACGAACATGTTTACGAGCTAACGAGCCGAGTATTGTGAAGCTTGAGTTTGGTTTGTTTATCTTAATGAGTGTCATTAAACAAGCTCAAACGAGCTTTTATCAAATAGAGCTTTGAATATCTCATGAGCGATTTGGTTCATTTACACCCCTACTCACCATCTCTCCTATCCAGTTGTTTACCTCAACCTACTTGTCAAATATTGATCCTCCAGACCTGTTTGGACTTAACCTCTTAGCATCAGATCGACTATGTAAAATATGACAAATAAGTATTAAGTGTTATTAGAAGAATAACCTTATTAAAATTTTTGAAAAATTTTAGAAATTTTTCAAGATTTAAATGGAGTCCATACGACACATTTTTAAGGGGATGGATCAATTGTGCTAGGAGAAAGCCTGTTTGAAATAACCATTTAGGTGAAAGTTGATTGAGAAACTAACTTAGGATTTAATTAATCTTAACCTAAGTTGTGATTATAAAACCCATTATTTTTCCTTTTCTTCTCATTTTCCATCATTTATTTCCCGATCTCCTTCTCTTCGATCCCCTCCTCTCCTCATCGCTGGTTCATGTCTGCACTCGATCCACCGTTGTTGGCGCCCAAGTGCCACTCGATCTCCCATCTCCTAGTCACGGATACCAAGTGCTCATCGGAAGCCGAGCATCCAAGTCCTCTATTCTCTTGTTCCCTAACCTCAACTCATGCCGCCAACCCACTTGCATTGCCGATCTCTAGTGCCACAACTGGGCAAGCACTAAAGTAGCCTTGGCCATCACCGCCACCCATCATACCGCCATCCCTTCCATGGGAGTTCAATGTGGCGGCGCCACAATGCCACCTCTTTCTCGTCATTGCCATCATCGGAAGGTTTGAGACAATGCTGAAGAGCTACATTTGTCTCTTCCCCATGCTTACAGCCTCGTGTAGCGACTGCTGTTGCCACAAGCAAGGTCATCACCGCCTGTTCTTCCTCCTAGGGCCGACATCATTAACCGTAGCTATGATTCTCCGATTGCCACTATTGTCCTTCTCTTTTCTCACTGTCCATGATCTCCACAGCTACCACTACAAGAAAAAAGTCAAACAACAACGGTTTTTCACCGTTGTCGTAGGCAATTTTGAACTGTTGTTAAAGGCCGTGTTGTTAAAAGGGGTGGAAAAAGACAACAGTTTTTAACCGTTGTCTTTGAAGGCAAAGACAACATTTTTTACAATGGTGAAAAACTGTTGTCTTTTCCTTCAAAGACAACAGTTTTTCACTGTTGTCTTTGAGCGTCTACCTTTAATAACAGGGTCTTCAACAACAGTTTTAAACTATCTACGACAACGGTGAAAAACCGTTGTCTTTTTTAGAAAAAAAATAAAAAAAATTAATACACAATTTTCTAATATTATAAATCATTCAAAATACTAAATTTCAAAATAAAATTTAATATACAATTTTCTAACATTCAAAAATAATATTTATAACATTCTAAAGAAATTTCATAAGCAACCAACAAAATTTCATAAGCAACCAACAAAATGATAATACTATTAAAACAAAGGTAGAACAATATAACACAAGATTTTCTACTTAGATGTCGGTGAAGAGGAGGGATTGCAGCTCCTAGTGCTCCTTAATTTGTTAAAGTCTCTTCATTTTTTTAGCTTGTCGGCATTCTTCCCAATACTCTTGAGGACACCTAAAAAGAGCAGAATGAAATTATACAATCCTGTGCACAAGAACTATGTAATTCTAAGTGGTGGATCATGTCAGTCACAAGTTCGCCACTAATTTTTTTGACTATTATGCACAGATTGTAGACAAGCATGAAAATAAGCAGAACCATAAATATAAGCGAATAAAGGATACCTTTCAATCTTCGAAATCTTCTTTTCTGGTTGGCCCGTCTCCTTTTCCTCTCTTCTTTTGTTAACTCTGCCTCTTCTTTGATGTTTCCTTTTCCATGAAAAATCTCCTCAGGGGCAAGCATAGCCGCATCTGAGACGACCAATGGAGCAACCTGCAAAACCATTGTATTTCAGTGACTCGAAACTGTTTTTACCATAAACTAAAAGACAACTCCAAAAGATATTTTTACCTCTTCCATTACTAGAGCAGGTACATTGACTTGTATAGACATATCCTCAATAACCTACATCATAACTTATGGTCAATCAAGAAATAAATACTAAAAGAATTAAACACTTGATAAGCTTTATTGCTAACCGGCTTTGTAAACGAAAGTCCAAGAATAAAAGGTTGTAAAGATAATTACTTAACACTTCTGTTAGATAAAAAAATAGAAATTAATTCCATAAGTTTGCCTAAACATAATGCTAGAGCACCGAGAAATGCACTTCCTAAATGTTGTTAAATTGTAAAATGAGTGATTTTAGCAAATAAACCTACTCCTGACAAACTATATGTATTATCACACATTTTCAGTAAAAATCTTACAACAACTAGCACATTTAATTGCTCTGCTTGCACTATTGTACAGTCACAAAGAATATTCTTCATCAGGCTGAAATCTAACTTTAGAATATCTTAATCATTTTAGTAAGGACTGAAGAGTGAAGAGCATTAGTTGATCATTAGTTGTTTTTGTTATGTCAAAAAACAATTGGACCAATCACACTGCAAAAATTGTTGTAGAATTTAATATTCATTGGCGTGCTTAGCCATTCAAGGACTTTAATGTTCCATGTTCATACAATAAAAACTTCTGGCATGATGAAATCAAATGTAAAGCAAAGTATCTTTATGCCCTTCACAAGCCTAAAGCAACAAACAAGCAAGCATATCATCCTTTGGCGCATACTCCATCTTACATTTTATAAGTATAAAGTTGGCAAATTAAGATATGACATACAACGATTGTACACACCAGAAGCTCTACTGATCTGACTAATCATGTCCACTTTATCAGCATCTCTACATGATGATGCATTTAATTAAATTCCAGATTCCACCCTAGTTCAGTAAATATTCTGAAACTTCCTACGTCTACATTATAAATTTTTCTTTCAACATTATAAGAATACTTTATAAATCTGACAACAGATACTTGGAGTAACTTGCACCAAAATACCACTGATTTTGATCAACAAGAATTCTGACAATAGCAGAAGCTTCAACAAATAAATGTTTATATGAGTTAGAAAATACTAGCGCCCTGCTGGATAAAAGTTTCAACAAGGAAAAGGGACATGGAAACACTAGACAGTGGATGCTATTATAAACACAATGTTCCAGATTGGGCCAATAGAAATTATATTAAGAAGATGGCAGTAACTTACATAATGTCTATCTTCTGAATGTTGAGAATTCAGAGATTCACAAAACTAGTAATTGTATTAGATAGCTCTCCTTGACATGGCAATGAAATAAGGAAACATTGGTGTATCAATTTACAAGGGAATATTAATGAAGATAATCTAAAATTTCCTTCATTCACATCTAAAACTAGTCTGCTATTGTTATGAATTCAAATAGCATTAAATGTCCTCACTCTGAGAGAAATAGCATAACATATCAAACCACGCAAAATTCCTTCTGTCAAACAACCAAACAATATTAAGATGCAATATTAAATGAACCAGGTTTGTACCAAATTCTAACTCAATGTATGAAATTGAACTCACAGTAACTTGCAGCTCACGACTTACCTTCATTTAATACCTGAGCTTGATAATAAATAGATTAATAGCATTCAGCTGAATACATTGCAACATATCAAGTTTCTTTCGTGGAAAATGTTGAGTAAGGATGGAATATGTTGAACTGATGCCAATTTACGAGTTATGTCCTTTTTATAAAATTAAAAAAAAAATGGAAAATATTCAACTGAACCTCATTGAGTTATGTCCTTTCATGAAAACATTAATTATCCACCCAAATCAAGATAAAAATCCTGTAGAAACAAGTGCAAAAATGCGAAAAGATCAAAACTTTTTGCAAATCCACGATCTGCAACATTGCGATTACAAAGTGGGCAAGTGATGCTTGATTTAAACCAGTGGCTTCCACCAGTAGTCTACGAATCCCTAACACAGAAGAAGTCAAAGAGGGATAGTAGTTCAACTTCAAAGTAAAATGTGTAGAATTCTTCTGCCAATTTAATAGAGCTAGCCATAACCAAAGACTTCGTTGCCATTGTAAATAGTCGCCGACGCTGTGAAATGTATTATGTTGATTTAAATGACACCGACTGCTTGCTCCCCGTCATTCCCCGCTGTTGGAGCGACGACTTCCGCGTAGTATAGGAAGTCCGAAGTGAATCTGAAAAGATGACTGCTTTTAACAACGCTAGAATCATCAATAAGAAACAACTTAAACAAATAATCAAACTCCAGATGGTTCGGAAATGTCAATTCCATCGTAGTGAATGATTCCAAAAACCCTAACAAACGAGATTACAACCCCAAAAACAAAGACATTAGAGAATAGGAAGAAATCAGGATCAAATGAGACATCAATCCACTGCAAGAAAAGCTTCATCCAAACCTTAAAAGTACATAATCGGGAGGAGGAACTTGATATCTCGGGCTTCCCTCTTCCTTGCTTGCTGTAGAGAGAGAAGAAACCTTACTGGTATAGAGAGGAAAGAAAGAAGGTGGTGCTGTGGAGAGGGAAGAACCCTTGCTGCCGTGGATAGGAAAGAAAGAAGGCGGCGTTATAGAGACAGAAGAGGGCGGCGAGGAATGAGGCAGCGAAGAGGGTGGTGAGGAGGGAGGAGGCGAAGAGGGCGGTGAGGAGGGAGGCGGCGAAGAAGGCGATGAAGAGGGTGGTGAGGAGGGAGGCGACGAAGAGGGCAGTGAGGAGGAGTCGGCGAAGAGTAGGGTTTTGGGAAAGAGACAGAAAAAAACAAGGCGTAAAACAGACAAATGACGAAGGAGAAAAAGTGGCGAAAGAAAAAACAATTGCATTTAACAACACTTAATAGACAACGGTTTTTAAAAACCGTTGTCGTAATCCCAAAAAAGCGCACATAGACAACAGTTTTAAAAAACTGTTGTTGTACCCTTTAAAAACCGTTGTTGTATCCCCAAAAAAACATAAATAGACAACAGTTTTTAAAAACTGTTGTCATAAGCCAAAAAAAATTACTAAAAGACAACAGTTTTTGTTAAAACCGTTGTTAAAAGGCAAAAAGACAACGGTTTGGTATAAAACTGTTGTCGTTTGAGTGTTGTTGAATGACATTTTTCTTGTAGTGTACCCATGGTCATGACACCTTGAATCGCTGTTGTTCTTGCCATTTTCATTGCTGTGGTCACTGCCAAAGAGTGAGCCGCCACCTGCCACTTCCCTGCACCAACCAGCATAGTCACAACCACCAGTAGGCACCAGTTCTTGAAGTTGTGGGTTTTGCCAGTGTTAGCATCATAGACCATTTCATCCTTTTAAGCCATCAGCACCCCTCATCTGTTCCAGCCTAAAACTTATTTAAGGGCAAGATCTCTAGTTTAAAAGGTTGTGGATGAATGATTGGGTTTAATTCTCAGTTGAGAATGTAGTGATTGTGAATAGGATATTCGAACCATGCTATATGCTGATTTTGGAGCATCTGATTTGCTGGACAGTAGCTCTACCTAGCTTTAGCCACCTTCTTCTGGTCGTGAATCCCTCCGGTCGTGAGCCACTATTAGCCACCATGGATTTGGTGAGTATGTGATATGATTAGGTTAATCCAATTAGGGTTTCTAAACCTAGTTGGGATTATGTTTGGTTAATTAAATTATGGTAGATTGGTATGATTTGTATTCTATATTAAAGAGTTTTGATTCAATTTGAAGCAGACTCTTGGACATGAGGATGTTTAGCGTGACTTACATTTAATGGCAGATATTTTTTCCTTGACCTCTATAGTTTTTGAACTTAGTGCATAGATTATCTTATGGATTGGTTGCTTTATCTTGACTCTACTTGAATTTTATCTATATTTGATACTTATATACTTGATCTTTGAGATGATCTCTTTATTGTCTATACATTCTCACTATTAGATATTCTTATTATGTAGGTGCACACGTGTATAGTGTGTATGATAGGAATTTACTTTAAGATTGTTTATATGCAGTAGCGTATACACGATTTTGGTGCGTGCTATAGGAGTTATCATGCTTATTATGTATATATTAGTGTGTGCACGTATAGGTGTTGCTATATATTGTGGATGTTATTGGTAGGCACATGTTAGATCTTTTAATGCATATAAGTATATGTGATTGATGGATCATGTTTCTGGATATATGTATGTTCTGTGTGTATACATGTCAGGTGTGTTTTATTGGAAGTATCTTGTTGATTATATTTATTTTGTATGTGCACATGTGTCTATTATGTTTTATTGGAAGTATTATGTTGATTATACTCATGATGTATGTGCATACACGTCGGGTGAGTATTATTAGAGGTATTTTGTTGAATATACCTTTCTTGTTATGTGCATACATGTCGGGTGAGTATTATTAGAGGTATTTTGTCGATTATACCTTTCTTGTTATGTGCACACATGTCCAACATGTTTAGTTATAAGTATCTTGATTATTATACCTATGTTGTGAATATACACGTGTTTGTCATGTGTGTACATGTGGTTGATGTATAGTATTGGAGGTATCTTGTCGATTAAACCTGTGTTGTGGTGTGTCTACGTGTCTGGTATGTACTATTGAAGGTATCTAGTTGATTATACATATGTTGAGTGTTCATACATGTCTCGTGTGTACTGTTGGAGGTATCATTTTGCTTATACCTATGATTGTGTGTGCATATATGTCGGGTGTGTACCATTGGAGATATCATATTGATTATTTACATCATGTTCATCATTGCACTATATGTATGTTGATGACCATTGCTCCCTTGTGGTATGAGCTAGTTTGATGACCAATTCTCCCTTGTGGTATGAGCTAGTTTGACGACCATTGCTCGCTTGTGGTCGGAGCCAGTTGACGGTGATTGTTATACATCTAGACTTGCATGTATCATGTCGACCAGGGCTCCCATCCCATTATAGGCTGAGGTCAGATCCAGTCGACAGTGATTATTATACATCTGGATTTACATGTATCCTATCAACCAGGGCTCCCTTCTATTGTAGGTTAAGGTTAGAGCTAGTCGACGGTGAGTGTTATATCCTAGGCTGCCCACAGTGATCTATGGTAGAGTGATCTCCTATAGCCTATAGCTAGATAGCTACTTCCTATCTGCCTACAGTGATTAGTGGTAGAGTGATTTTGTGTAGACAAGGACTCTGACATTTCGAACTTCCCATAGTGATTTGTGGTACAGTGATTTCATGCAATTCCTATCTAGATAGCTAGATATCTTGGCCTTTTGTATTGCTTATGGTGGAGCAACCACAAAATTATAATTATCATTTTTAATAAAATTAAACAAAAATAATAGCAATAAAAATAAAAAATAGAGAATGTAAATAAACTAATGACAATCTAAATTAAAAAGACATGTAAATAAGATTTAATCTTGTGTAGTGCTTATATTGTAAACCAAAAAAAATAATTAACGTAAACTAAGCGACATTTTATAAGAGAACCACAATTGAATACCTCATAACCATAATAGTCACCTTACTATCTTCATATAACAGAAATAATTATGTGGTTGCTAAAATAAAACTCAATAGAAACCCTTTTGAAGTTAGTGTCCTTTCAGTTTCCATTATCCTTATCACCAAAGATCCTGAACAATTATTCATTCCACCAATTTTTTTCTAGAGTTTCTTTTTTGGGATCCGAAAATGATTGTGTAGCTTGTTGTCTTACTACTGCAGCTTGTTGACAGTTAGTGGTTCCATTCCCTTCAGCAACATACCCTTTTTCTGATTATGTCTCTAATAATGGGGTCTTAGCACTAGTAGAAAAATCAATTTTTACTTTGGCACAAGCTACTTCAATAATTAGTAGTTTTGTAGTATATAATAAATAACTTCAGTAACAACACTAACAAAGTAAAAAAAGTATGTTTTACTTCATATTTTAAAAAATTTGGGCTTCACTCCTTTTTTTGGTAGCATATTACTTCGATATAATGTATTTGATAAAGTAAAAAAAATATTTTTTTAATAATTTATAGATGCCGAAGTAAAAAAGATGAACAAGATAATTTCATTTTAATGCCCAAACTACCAGTGACCCACCCCATTTTTTTCTCTAACACTAGCGGCGCGCCTTCATTCTTTTTGCCAGTGATTTATCGACGAAAAATACCAGTCCCTTCTCTTTTTCCCTGATTCCCTGGACGCCTCTTTTTCCCTAATTCTTAAAGGAGACGGAGTGGAAGAACATGATGGCGAGGGAGCAGTAGCATCGACGGAGGATGTTGATGAAGGTGCGGAGGAGGTGGATGAAGTGGAAGAGGTAGAAGGCATAGGACCAGAAGAAGATGCGACCGGAGGGGATGGTGCCGAGGGGGAAATAGAGGGGGGTGGTGCGGGAGCGGTCACGTAATTACCAACAAGCGAGGGTTGCACGATGCATTCTTCTAATGTCGATCTCAATCCCATGGCGGATGGTGGTGTAACGCCCCGACCCGGACGAGCTAGGAATGCCACCAAAATTGTCCATCGAGTTAACGACTAGCTCCACAGACCACCAGAAGTCCTTTTAGTGTGCTTTGTCCTCACTCACACGCACCCTGAAAAACTTCCCAGGAGGTCACCCATCCTCACGCTTAATTTTGGAGTTCTTAAGTTTGAGCTTCCGAAAAGGAAGGTGAACCTTAGTGATATGGATAGTATCATCTAGCCTTCTAAGCCATACTTAACTAGAATCTCAGAACGGGGCATTACAATCACCCCCACTTAAAGACACAACGTCCTCGTTGTGTAACCATGAATCACACCATAGACAAATCCCAAAATCTCCATCGCTAGGTGGTGCCCTGGGTGCTCCTGCCACAGGCACACTAACGGTCGCAAGGTCGCTCTGATACCATCTGTAACGCCCCGGCCCGGGTGGGCTCCACCCAGATCGAGCAAGGAATGCCACCAGAATTGCCCATCGAGTTGACGACTAGCTTCACAGACCACCGGAGGTCCTTTCAGCGTGCTTTAATTTGTCCTAACTTATGTACCCTGGAAAACATCCCAGGAGGTCACCCATCATCAGATTTCTCCAAGTCAAGCACGCTTAACTTTGGAGTTCTTAAGTTTGGGCTTCTGAAAAGGAAGGTGCACCTTGGTGATACGGATAATACCATCTAACATTTTAAGTCATACTTAATCAAAACCTCAGAACCGGGATATTACAGGTGGACTCGGAATTGCTTAAAAAAATTCAGTTAGATCCCTTTAAGTGTTCAAAACCATATGATGCTTGTACGGATCAATGTCTTTTCTCCCATATGATTTGACAATGATTGGTTGCTTTGTTAGCATCATGTGGCTGCTTTCCATGCCCCCATATGAAGAGGTGAGTTCTTCTTCGTGACCATCTGTTGCAGAGAAGATAAAGATTCCTTTTTTCCTTTTGTTCATCTATTCTTTCTTGCAACAAAAGAAGAGGTTTGCACTTCTGATTGCATCATTGGTTTTTGAGAGCGCTTCCATTGGCCCTTTGATTGAGCATGTCATTAAGGTCGACAACAGGTATGTGTTTTTTATTTTATTAGTATATGGATTCAACTCATGCTTTTTTTTCTTTCAAGCAATATTTTTCTTTGTATGCAGTAAGTTTACTTATATCTAATAAATTTCTAGACAAGTTCAAGATATCTTCTTTGAAATATGCATATTGATATTTAGTTATGTGAATTATGTGAGTTGTATAGGTTGCTACAAGTTCAATAATGGGTAAAGGCATTCAAATGGATTGTCATTGGTGTTTGTTTGGTCACTCATATAAGTTTCGATGATGACCCACAACGACCTAGCTTTCTCCTATCAGAGAAGAAATAGAAACATTGTTAGCATGATTCTACGCAGTCAGTCACTCATATTACCACCTTCGAAATTTGTGTATTCATGTTTAAGTTCACATAAAACTTCTTGTGAAATAAACATAAGTGAAATAGATATAATCAGTGGAATAACTTGTAAAGACACGTAGATGACATTTTCTTTAAATATGGATTCAACTCATGCAAGTACACTCAACAATGGCTCTTAGAGGTGAAATTAGCTAGTTTCTCCTAGCTTTCTCCTATTATTAGAGATAAAACATTGGTAACCATGTGTTCAAATGAGAACATGAAAGCTCTGATGGCTTTTAGAGATGTAGCAACCTAGCTTTTTCATCTTGTAAGTGAATACCAAATAATTTGTCACCTTAATTCTAGGAGGAAATAGGAATGGTGATATTTAAAGAGAATTTGAAATTTAAAATATTAATAGATAAATCTACATGTTTCATTACCTTTTCATGATGTTTTTAGGAGTAGCTACATGTGTTCATGGGGTATTAGGAGTAGCTACATGTATTGTTCAGCGTAAGCCTCAAACTATGACACTTGTATACTTTGAACTAGTCATGAAAACATGTATATGGTTGGAAAGAGAGGGGATGGTGTGCTCTCTGGAGTTCCTTTTACATTATATTTTTCTTTCTCAATCAAGATGTATTAAATATTTTCCACATCCTTCTCAATCTGTTATGCAAACAATTCTTTATTCAGCTCTATTTATGCTTATAGTCCTAAGTTTGGATGAAATTTGTGTCTTATTTTTGCTAATTAGTGAGGATTGAGTCATGACTATAATATTTTCATTTCATAGGAAGTAAATGACAATTTTGATATGAAAAATTGCCAACTAATATTTGTTTTGTTGGTAGGCATAGTGACATTATATTAAAACATGAAGGGAATTTTAATCAATATCCTTTGTGGATTCTCAATTTTGTTTCAATATTTTTACAGAATTTGAATATGGGTAGTGTTGATGATGGGCTTGAAGATGAGGATGATGACGATATGTTGTTGATATTCTTTGATAAAGATGGAGGTTAGTACTCTTCTTTGGCATACAAAGAGTAACATTTTAGTTTTTATTTTGTTACTTTGTTTATTGTTCTTGTTGAATGCTAACATCCTTTATTACATAATAAGCATTCAACTAGAATTCAACCTATCTTCAATTCTTGGATCTATCATTAGATTTTATTACATTAGTTGTTATTTTTAGATCATTAAGCCTAACTCCCTCATGGAGTATAAATGCAGGTGTAGTATATGGTAATTTTTTATGTCACTTTCTATAAAAGGTTTAAAGGTGATTGATAAGGATGTCAGGTTTTAGTATGTAAAGGTGCAATATGTAATTTAGGTATATGATGTAGGTTCAGTTTTAGATATTTCTTTGTTATTTCTCTCCAATCTAAATGCATTTTGTATTTTTTTTTCCATTTCAATTTGCAGGAACAATGAAAAATTAATATTATAATGAATTTTGATGTGATGAAGTCAAAAGTGAATGAAGCAAATTTGTCTACTCGTACCTATGTGCCTAAATAGGTTGTGCACGTTGGGATAAGTATTTGATTTTTCATTGTAGATTTTTTGATATACTTATGGATACACTTTTGATTTTGTGGATTTTTTTTTGTTATACTTATGGATTGGTGAATGTAAATTGTGAATTCGTTAATATATAATTTTGGCTTTATACTTATAGATTAGCATATATATACTTGTGGATTGGTGGATATAAACTTGTGGACTCATTGATAATTACGAAGTCATTTCTTATCAATTACTTTAGTATAATACAAAACAATGAAGTCTTTTAAATCAATTACTTTGTCAATAAATGTAAACTGCGAAGTTATATAATATCAAATACTTCGACAAATACAAATTATGACAAAGTTATAAAATATATTTACTTCGGTAATTAATGTAAACTGTAAAATTATATATCATCTATTACTTCGACATATTACAAAACCAACGAAGTAAATGATGTTTTTTAACTTCGTCATCAATCCAACTTTGAACCAGTATTGCCTCCTTGAACCGATCAAAAACTTCACTATTTCATATATACGACTTCAGTGATAAGACGAAGTAAAATAATACTCTTTTACTTCATGTGCGTCTACTTCGGTAATTATATATCTATGACTTCAGTGAATATGCGAAGTAAATCAAGGAAATTCTACCATGTTATTCACTAGTTGACTAATTTTTGTTATATATCGAAATGATTATGAGTATTGAATATGATATATGCTCTTGACAGAATAGTCATTATGAGAGATTAGAGATGTCATATTGATATAAATGAAGATTATTTAATCAATGTAAATACAAGACATGGATATCTCCAAGATAATAGCTACGTGCCACAAGGAGATTAGATATTTCCTGAATAACGAATATATACCATCATGAGAGAGGCTATGTGTCATTATAAGTGTATCTCTGATTAATTTGGAAGAGCAGCTAAGTGTAACAACTTTATTAGCACTGATCTCTTAGAGAGCGGTTATATAAGATGTAACAATCTTCTTAACGACTATCACTCAGTGTGCTTGTTGTTGCATGAATCATTCAATTTTTGAAATTGAATTCAAAATGAAGACGTTTAAATGTGGTCCTTAAAGGAGTGTAAATATTCATTAATGCTCATTAATTGAATTAATGCTCATTAAGTATTTTCATTGGATGAAAATACTTAAGCATTTTTTCCTCTCATTTTGGTGTACTTCTTCATTCTCCTTCCTCTTCTCTTCTCCTCTAGTCCGAGACTTCCTATCAAGGTTGCTAGCACAACCTTAGATGGTTGCCTTCTCCACTTTGCGAGTTTGTGAGACAAACGAACACTTGTTCGTGTAGATACCATAGAGGCACGAACGTGTGATCGTGTTGAGATCCAAGCTGTCTGGAGTTCTTGTGCACACATCAAAGGTATACTATCACGATATCAGCTTAGTATAGATTGTAACATGTCTTTCCCTTGGTATAGATCTTCTAGAGGAACTAGAAGTTTTCCGCTGCGCTTAAGCGTGCTTAGCGCCCTAGTTCCTTAAAGTCGATTGGTGGGAGATTATAGCCGATTGCTAGGTAGAAATCAGCCGGTGCAACAACTTTTAAAAGAGGGTTTCGAGATGATTTAATGTAGTTGATTCTTGGGGGTTTGAGAATGAAGTATTGTTGCATTTTCAAACCAACAAGAGGCACTTCAAAGAAATAAGAAGCATCCAAATCAAAGTTTACTTGTGTAAACGTGTGTTTGTTTTAATTTTTTTCGATTTCATTTATATCTTTGTATTTGATTATATGTTACAGGAATATGTTCTAAGAGGCTTCTTCGCCACTAAAGATATCCAAAAAGGAAAAGGATAGTGATGGTAGTCATTAGGATTAGGATTTGGGAGACGATGAACCAAGTAAAACCAAATTTATTAGTGTGTGTTCCTGTTTTACTTGTCTTACTTTAAGATTTCTATTATGCAACTTCATCGAAGTGATCGGAGTTATTCTCCCCTCTAGCGCTCTTGGGTGATAACATTAAGTTTGTCGGCTGTGATTCACATCATAAAATCTAAAACCCGATTTAGAAAGGTAGTATTTAGAAGGGTATTTTGGATAGTTTTGTTTTAATAGGGCGTCCATTTGACGTAAATGAAAAAAAGATGCCCATTTGACAATTTGTGTCAAATTTATTAACGATGTTTACCCTTTACCATGTGTCGTACAGACAATCGTTTTCAGTATAAATGTATCATTAATTCAATCCGGCAATTTTATTATGTCATTTTTCTGTGTCCAATCCGTCTATGAAATATAATATTTTTTATATGGGTAAAGTGTCTAAGAATTTAACTTATAAGGTAATTAATTAATTAAATAGGTCTTGCACATGCTTTAAAATATTTTCCACGTGCATTAGATAAGCTTATAAATAGCAAGTGAAAGCTATGCATCAGCCACAAACCTCTTGATCACTACTTCCTAAGTTTCTAATTAAGATGGAGAAGCAATCAACCACCCCGGTTAAGAGCAATGAAGATATAGTAATTCGTAAAACAGCAAAATATCATCCGAGTATTTGGGGCGATTATTTCATCCACCACACTACTTCTCCTGCTCTCACAGAGGTATTTTATTAACTTCTCTCCACATTTATTCATTATTTATCACTCAATTTTTTCATTAATAAACACCTATTCATAAAATATATAATCATCTTAAAGGAAATTGAAAAGCATTGAATTATTTGTTTTAATTATTTAAAGGTAATATATATAGTTGTTGAATTTCATGTTTGATGATGTAGGTGTGGATTAGAGCAGAAGAGCTAAAGGAGCAAATAAAGAACTTCTTTCGAGAAACCAGTGACATATTGCAAATTATGAATTTGATCGATGCAATTCAGTTGCTCGGATTGGATTATCACTTTGAGAAAGAAATAGATGCGGCATTAAGTTTAATTTCTAAGCATGATGCTAAAAACTATGAACTTTATGAAACTTCTCTCCATTTTCGATTACTTAGGCAACATGATTTTTATGTGCCTGCAGGTAGTTAACAATATAAATAAGCAAAAACTATTACACTATATATTCTGTCAAATAAAAATATATATCTAGAAAGGTCATCATTAAAACCTTTTAAATATAAGCTACAATATTTACATGCTATATATCATAAAAAAAAAACTAATCAAATAGTTTGTTCTATATTACTATACTATTTGATTTGTTGTGAGATAATTATTAGTATTTTCCCGTACTATTGTAGATGTTTTTAACAAGTTCAAGGATGAGGAAGGAAACTTCATGTCAACCTTGAATGAAGATGTGAAGGGATTATTAAGCTTATACAATGCAGCTTACCTTAGGATACACGGGGAGTATATACTTGATGAAGCCATATTATTTACAAAGAATAGACTTGCATCATTGTTGGATGAACTTAAACAACCTTTAGTGATATTGGTGTCTCATTTCCTTGAAACACCACTATGCCGGGGAAATAAACGGCTCTTGGCAAGAAAATATATCCCTATTTATCAAGAGGAGGAAAGGCGAAATGAAGCAATATTAGAGTTTGCAAAGTTGGATTTTAATCTGCTACAATCTCTTCACCAAGAGGAACTAAAGAAAATTTCAATGTAAGTATAGTGAAGTTTCTTTTATGAAGAAATATTAGAGTACTTGAATATTTTCACATGAATTAAGTGTGAGTACCAAAGAAGTTGAATAAATGATTTCAAACTCACATATTATAATAATTCACATGATTTATTTGTCTAAATAAATGTTTTATTGTAGTTTAAGCTAATTATATTGTCTCATCTTTTTTTTTACCTATTTGAAGATGGTGGAATGATCTAGCACTTGCTAAATCACTAAACTTTGCTCGCGATCGAATTGTGGAATGTTATTATTGGATACATAATGTGCACTTTGAGCCTCACTATTCTCGTGCAAGATTAATTTGTACCAAGGTTATTGCATTGTTGTCAGTTTTGGATGACATATATGATAATTATAGCACACTGCAAGAGAGCCAATTATTAACTGAGGCAATTCAAAGGTACCTATTGCATCCATTATTTTGCTAATTTTTGTTTTTCTTAATATTGCAATTAGTTGAGTAGTCTACATAGCTGATAAAACATCATAATTAAAATAAATTTAACTCAAATAAACAAAAAAACTGAAAGTTATAAAATGATAAATTACTGATCTAATTATAAAAGAATAATTAAAAACATAAGAAAAGGAAAAGAATTATGAGCTAAATATTGTAAGTTATTATAACAAATAGCAAAATGCATTCTTGATATTCCTTTAAAATAAAAAACAATGAAGACTACTTCTAATTAAAAAAACACATTAGCACCTACTTTATTTCTCAATTGAAGGAGATATGAACACATCTTCTGATCTTGTCAAAACAACTTTAAAATACCTGTAAGTCAACTAATATTTTGATCATTATCTAAAGATTAGATATCAACAACAAACATGTAACAATATGACATCAAATAACTATATAGTTATTATTTCTAATTTATTTCAAACTAATTTTGATATTCTTTATAAATCTTTAAGATATCGTGACAATATAGTTAGTCAATTATGCATGTTAAGTTTGCTCATTTCAGGTGGGAACCTCAAGCCATTGATGAAGTACCAGAATACTTAAAGGATTTCTATCTCAAGTTACTAAGGACTTTCAAGGAATTTGAAAATGAACTAGAAAATGATGAGAAATACCGCATATCATTTCTTCAAGATGAGGTATATTTAAGTACATTGTAAAAATGATTAACGTCTGTTTTTAACTTGTCAAATATAAACTAATTAAGTTTATCGTTTCCTTTTATGTAGATAAAAGCTATATCAAGGTCTTTCTTCATAGAAGCCAAATGGGGCATTGAAAAATATGTACCCACACTAGAGGAACATCTAAGTAACTCACTAGACACCACTGGATATCGTTTGCTTATATGTGCCTCTTATGTAGGCATGGATCAGGTGGCATCAAAGGAGGTATTTGAGTGGGTTGCCAGCTTCCCCAAAATCATCAAAGCCAGCTGTATGATTTGTAGACTCATGGATGATGTAACTTCACATGAGGTGATTATTTTAGACAATTAATTTATTTGGTAGATATTCAAAAATGTATTTTCTATTTCTTGAAATTTCTTTTGGAATTTTGCAGTTGGAGCAACAAAGAGAACATACAGCTTCAACTGTAGAATGTTATATGAAAGAGTTTGCCACAGATGAAAAAGAGGCTTATAAGAATCTTATGGAGATGGTGGAGGACGCATGGAAGGATCACAACAAAGAATGCCTCGATCAAACACAAGTACCTCGACTTTTAATTGAAAACATAGTAAACTTTTCAAGAGTAGTAGAAGAATTTTACAAGTACATTGACGCATACACCGTTTCCAATACTACAATGAAAGATAATGTCAATATGTTGTTGGTTGAATCTGTTCTTATTTAAGAGTGTCACACCCTACAAATCCTAGCTAGTGACGATAATCAGAGGCCAGATCAATCACAATTTAAGGTGGTTTAATCTACATTTGAATAAAGTGAAAATCGAGTTTGGATGATTTATAGTATGTTATTGAAGTACTGGAATGCCTTAAGTATAAGGCGTATATTGTAACACGCATGTAACATTGTAGTAAATAAAATAATTAAGTGCTTGATTATCATAGTCTATAATCATTTTATTTTATTGTCGATCTAAAAATCAAGAATTGTTTAGAGAGACTTAAATTTATGTAGTATTTATATATGGTTGAGAAGATATAATTTATATATTTTGGTTTGGAAATGGAAGAATCTAGTAAAATAAAAAAGAGATAACATATTTGAGACCAAACAATTTTAAAAAATGGAATAAATTAAATCTAATTTTATTGAATGGCAATAAAGAATTTGGTTTCAATATAAAGCTCAATCACCATACTCTAGGTTAATTTTTAAAATTCATACAACTTAAGTATTGGACAATTTACCAGAGATTTTGGTGAAAATTATTGAATTGAAATTATATAAAGTCAATTCTAACTTATCTGTTGCGATAACCTAAGCGGATGATCTCAGACTGTTAGTGGAGATAGTTCTAGTAAGCTTCTAGTGGTTCAAGTCGCAAAGTCAATGCAGTGCGCATGCAACTTAATCGAGAAAGAAATTTGTCGAGGAAGATGCCAAGGCCTGTGCTCAATGCAGTTTTCTTAAAACAGATTCACTCCACCTACGGCTGTGCTTCAAGGTTCTCTTGGGTTATCTGTTTCTCACGATACAATGGCAAAACCATGCACACAACTAAACACTGATTGTTCATGGTGAACTGAGAATGCATCTGAGTGCTATCACGAGTAGTTCAGCTGAGCGGATGCACAACTGTAAGGAAAGAATCAGGGAATGAAGGTGGAGGAATTCTTTTGATATTGCTCTCGCTTTCTCTTTCGCATATCTTCCGCTACTCTACCATTTGCTCAAGATTCAACCTCTTATATAGGAGCTCTCACCTTGCCTATAATGAATGACCAAATTATGGTCATTTAATACTAGGTTTAATATCACCATTAATAGATTTAATGTCGTCATGAATGTCGAGACATTATGAAATCATTATTAATGAGTTTAATATTGCAATTAATATTAAGACATTACAAAATCACCATTAATGAGGTTAATGTTGTCATTAATGTCGAGACGTTACAAAATCATCATTAATTTCATATTAATGCTTCTATTATACTCTTGAGTAGGTAGCAAAAAAGATATTCAGATGGAAAAATGTTAGTTCATTCACTTAGGTAAATTTTATCTCGACCGATCTAATATCCGATGTGTGTAGGTCATACTCGCATATGAATAAACTTGGTACAGTGTAATCTGTGCCCTGGACTTATACCCCCTGGCACACCCATGTGTAAGAGAGACTCTCTCCCTGTAGCGACCCACCTTCTACACTACTACTACTACTGTCACGCCCCAGAGGAGTCCCCGTCCGAAGAAATTTCGGCAGCATCTTCCCTGTACGGCGGACAATCTGAAACTTTCTACATATCTCTATACCTCAGCCACATGCGGCTGGAATAATAACAATAAATATAACACAACCACACAAACATCCACGCAGTTATATATAATCAAACAAAGCAGTAATACTCTGACTCGAAAACCACCCTACTCAACTACACTCGTAAAACTCAAATCCGACGAAACTCACCTCTTATGCCGACCCGGCAGGCATGTAGTAGAATAAGACCAAATAAAATCCATCGACATCACAAAAATAAATACAACGTCCAAGTATCAAACAAATCAAGTCTAAACATAGACAAACGAGAAGAAAACTCAAAAGTCAATCAATCCTCGAGGTCTGCAGGGGATCTAGCACTACGTGCAGTGGGGACTAGCGACTGGAACTCCCTCCTGACAGCATCAACCTGAAAATAACAACAATGGAGGCGGGGTGAGTCCAACACTCAGCAGGTACAATTGATATGCAAAGTAAAGAAATAACACCTAGCACTAATCATGCGTACAGTCTCCTGATAAAAATAAAGATAAATGCAAACCGAAGTAGACAGGAGAGAATCTGTACTAACCAGGACCCGGTATAAGGACAAACAGTCCGAAAGGTATAGAAGACCTGTATGCATGTCAAACATAGGTATCCAAACAATATGCAGCATAAACAAAGCAAACAAAATCACAAACAATAAATGCATCATGCATATGATGCCAATGTCATGGTCACCCTTGACGCCACCACCAACTCACAACAAAGTGGGACCAAGTGGGTAGGCATGACAACCGTGCACTCGAACACTACTCCACGATGGTGATCGAGTGGACGGGATCATGTCGAGTACATCGCATCTCTACCCCAAATCATAAATGGGGGAGCGCAATGCTCTCATCTCCCGGTACCTATGACGGAGGAATCTCTAACGTGCTACACACGCTGCGTCACACACCCATGAGTGGATCAGCGAGCACCGAAGAGTCAATGACGTCTTTGCCACGGCGTGTCACGCTACCATGAGCGTCCTAACGGAGCACCAGTGATGAAAACTGGCAAAGTGCTCGACAATAATGGAGCAATCTATCGCACAACATGCGATCATGCAAATGGTGCACGTCACTAAGCATGGTAATATACTAAACCAACCTCTGGGCATATAACAATGGGCACCATAGTGAATAGATCAAATAAAGACATACTGATCAAAAAGGTATCAAACCTAGGTCATGAACATGTGAAACATGGTTATATCACTACCCACGAGCATGATAGATCGGGTACAAGATCAATACGAGATGCAAACAAACAATCAATCAAACAGGTAACATGTATTAGGCAGTGATTAACCGAAACAAATAGGAAACACAATTAATGCAACATATTATTTTCATTACTAAGCATATCAAAGACAATAAGTCAAAAGTACCCGCCTCCAATAGGAAATGTCAAATCTGATCCGAACACGACGTCGAGATACTCGTCTCGCGTCAAGGTCCTGTGATACCAACAGAGATATATTTTATTTAGCTAAAATTCCAATAAATAGATAAATAAATTCTTTAACCCTAAATTAGGGCAAAAACCCTAATTCCAAAAACACATAAACCTAATCAACCGACACATGAATAATCATCTAACAAAAATCAAGTACACTTCGATCTACAACTAAGCAAATGCTTAATCCAGATACCCAATAAACCTTACCTACTCTCACAGCCACTGTTATTAATCCACAATTAGGGATAGTGCCGCCAAAAGAAGTAGCCGCTGTTGGAGACCAGGACCCTACAATCAGCGACCACCCAACATAGTACTACTCACGGTAGAACACAAAACAAAGCACAAAAAGGAAAAACCAACTCTAAACCCTCACCTTCAATCACTGCTAAGACACGACACAGAAAAATGGAACCACGGTGTCGGCTCGATCAAACTGACAGAGAGATCAGTGAGGGCATCAGCAACTGGGGCGGCAGTGTGCAGCGGTGAAGAGGCTAGGGCAGAGGTGGCCGGCGGTGAATCTAGGGCATGGCTCAATGGAGGAGGTCGGCACAGAGGAGATCGGCAAAGGCTCAACTAGGGCTTGCCTCTTCCTGCAGAGGACGACTCCGAGAAAAGAAGACAAAGTCTGCCGTGGTGCTCGGGTCAGAGTCGGCGGCGGAGGAGGACTCTCGGTGGCTGGAGGAGGCGTCGGGGCAGAGCTTGGTGCACTCGGGAAGAAGGAAAACTCCTGGGATAAGTAGAGAAGAGGGGAAGCAGGAGGAAACCACCGAGTGGCCGGCGGTTAGGGCTCGGAGGAGTCGGCCGAGAGGGAAATCGGCGTCGGGGGAAAAAAGACTCGGGTTCGGCGACAAAAGCAAAGGAAAAGAAATAAAAAAAATAAAAAGGAAAAGGATATATAAATATAATCTTTTCCTCCCTTAAATCGGGTAGTCTAAACAGGCTTTTCCAGACCCCGTTCTTGTTCCCGTTAACTCGTCCATACGAGCTCCGAAAAATTCCCAAAAAATTTCCAAAAATTCCAGAAAATTCCCTTATTAATATTCGCCTATTTTCGATATTTTACATTCTCCCCCACTTATAAAAAATTTGGTCCCCAAATTTCGTTATCTACCATCAGCAATTACTAACAACAGATATAGAAAGTATAAATGCTGAACGGTAAACTGAATCACATACCTCACGTAAAAAGATGGGGATATCGAGCTCGGATAGTATCCTCAAGATCCCAAGTAGCCTCCTCGCCCGAATGATGCTGCCATCCGACTTTAACCAGCCGGATAGTCTTGTTCCGCAACTAACGCTCTTTCCGGTCGAGAATCCGTACCGGAACCTCCTCATATGTAATGTCAGGCTGAACTGGAACTGAGATATCTGCCAGCACATGCGTCGGATCAGGTACGTATCTCCGCAGCATTGATACGTGGAATACATCGTGAACACCTGACAGGGACGGTGGTAGTGCCAGATAGTAAGCTACCACTCCAATCCTCTCCAAGATTTGGAAAGGTCCAACATAACGCACAGCTAACTTGCATCTGAGGTCAAATCTCTTCACCCTTTTCGTGGGTGAAACTCGCAGAAATACATGGTCGCCAATAGAGAACGCTACGGGTCTGCGTCTCCGACCAGCATAACACTTCTGGCGAATCCTGTGCCTCTAACATCCTCGGTCTGATAGTACGGACCAACTCTGCTTCCTGCTGAACTCTATGAGGTCCCAACTATTGGGCCTCCCCAACCTCATCCCAGAGGGTGGGTGTCCGACAAGACCTACCATACAACACTTCAAACGGTGTCATCTGGATAGTCGAATGGAAGCTGTTGTTGTAGGCAAACTCTACCAACGGCAGATGGTCCTCCCAACTGCCTCCGGAATCCATAACACATGACCTCAGCAGGTCCTCTAACGTCTGAATGGTCCGCTCTGACTGTCCATCTGTCTGTGGATGGAAAGCTGTACTGAAACGGAGATGTGTACCCAAGGCCTGCTGCAGACTCTGCCAGAACCGAGACGTGAACCGTGGATCTCTATCCGAGATGATACTCAACGGAACACCATGTAGTCTGATAATCTCCCGACAATACAGATCTGCCAATCGATTCAGGGGATCAGTCCTCCGGATCGCTAAGAAGTACGCGAATTTGGTTAATCGATCAATGATTACCCAAATCGTGTCATGGTCTCGTCATGTCCTCGGCAAACCTACCACAAAGTCCATAGTAATGTGTTCTCATTTCCACTCAGAATTAGGAATCTGCTGAAGTAAGCCGGCAGGTCTCTGGTGCTCGGCCTTCATTTGCTGACAGATAAGACATCTAGCTATAAAATCCGCGATGTCTTCTTTCATGTAGTCCTTCTTGTCGTTCCACCAATAGAAACATCTCAAATCTTGGTACATACGGGTACCGCCTGGGTGGACAGCAAATCATGAGCGATGAGCCTCCGGAAATAACTCCTATAAGACCAAATGTCAAGCCAGTTGGTATAACACCATTAGTGTATAACACCTCCCCGTGCTGGGTCGTCAGAATAAGCAAATCTTTATTGGTTATGGCTCTCGTCAATAAACAAGAAAGTGATCCTTACCTACAAGGCCCAAATCGTATAAACCTTAAATCAAGTCTGTGACCACAACTCGGTGGCAAGCTAAAGTCCCTCCGGACTTCCTGCTAAGCGTATCGGCAACACATTAGCTCTCCCCGGGTGATAGCTAATGGTACAATCAAAAGCCTTCAGGAACTTCATCCATCTCCTCTGTCGGAGATTAAGTTCCTTCTGAGTAAACAGATATTTGATACTCTTATGGTCAGTGAGAATCTCAAATGTAACGCCATATAAATAATGTCGTCAAATCTTCATGGCAAAAATAATGACGACGTGCTCCAGATCATGTACAGGGTAGTTCTTCTCATGTTCCTTCAACCGACGAGAAGCATAGGAGAATACTCTACTGTGCTGCATCAGCACAGCACCCAAACCCTGTAGAGAAGCGTCGTGTAGAGTACAAATCCGTCCTCTCTAGAAGGAAAAACCAAAACTGGAGCCGACACTAATCTTCGCTTCAGCTCCTAGAAGCTGGTTTTGCAATTCTCAGTCCAAATAAACTTCACACCTTTCCTGGTCAGGCGTGTAAGTAGCATAGCAATCCGTGAGAAACACTCAACGTATCTCCGGAAATATCAAGCCAAACAAAGAAAGTTGCAAGCCTCTTCTATAGACTTCGTCTACTCCCAACGGTAACAACCTCTATCCCCTGTGGAACCACGGTATACTACTACTAGTGACCGTGTGTCTCAAACATCTCACAAAAGACAATCAAAATACGCACTACTGATCTTCACAAACAGACGTTTCAGTCGAAACATCTCTAGAACTATGCAAAGATAGTGTACGTGACACACCTCAGATCAGGAATAAAACACCACGTCGTCAATAACGATAACGAATTCTGATCCAATATCCTAGGGATACCCAAATCATCTAGTCCGTGAAAACATCTAAGGCTCCGCAAGCCCTAATGGTAAAATCATGACACATAATGTCCATATCACAGACATTTCTAAGCATAAGATCCCTGACAATAAGTCTGAAATATGATCACCAACGATATAAATCATCTAAGCATAGATCCTCCAGTGTGAGAGCAACGCTCCATCACAGAAAATACCACATATGTGGGAGCAACGCTCTACCACAAGAAATCCTCAATATGTAGGAATAACACTCCACTACAATAATCCATAACATGTATCCAGATATGGGAGCAATGTCTATAACAAACCAAGTAGAATATGTGGGAACTCCGCTCCACCACAAACGATCCATAAGTGTCCAAGGCACCTAACTATCCAACTAGAGGCTGCACGAGATCACTCAACCACATTTCACTATAGGCAGCCAAAGGTATAAACAACCTAGTAAACAAATCAAATCCATAGTCAACTCTATCATCATCCTAGTGGGTTGGTCACCGACTAATAGGAGAATTAGTTGACAGGGTTATACAACCAATAACATAATGTAGACACTCAGCATTCTACATTCAACATAGGTAGAATCATCATGATGCTACCCACCATACACCTGGTACACATGCACACTCAACATATGTATAATCGACATAATCCTCCAATTTGTACACACCAAACACACTCATAGCACAGGTATAAATCAGTGTGATACCTCCAACAATACCTATCAAACCCGTGTGCATATATCAACATAGGTATAATCAACAATACACCTCAACAACACTCACATGACATATGTACACCTATGCCAAGAGTATAATCAACGTAATACTTCCAACAAATCATAATCGGCACAAGTATACTCTCAAAACAATCATATAATAAACAAGATACCTCAAATATTACACCCAACACATCCGCACATATCATAACTCAGATTAGATCGATAAGATACATCCAATAAAACACTCAAACATATGTGCACATTCCACAACATAGTTTTTAATTGACAAATACCTCCAATAAACAATCAGACATGTATGTCTAACCACTCGGGTATAATCTACTAGAAACCCATAATAATCATATGTATAAATCTGTACGACCCAAAAGATAAAGTCAGAATTCAAGAACATCAAGAACCCCTCATTTTATTATCCTGAAATATATCAACCCACATAATATCAGATGAATAAGTCTCTACTCCCCATGAGAGCAAGTTAACATTCAAAACATCAAATCATTACTTATCTATTAAAGGAAGTAAATATCAATTTTATCATCCCGTTAACTAACCACAACAACCAGATTATTAAAATTCATAGGCACACTCAACAGTAAACTCTAGCACCCGATCTATATCTGATCATCAACTATAATCATCAAACCTGTGAATATCATACATGACACCTACTATGTCACCATCAATGACAACCCAAATAATAGATCATCAAAATAATTATCCACTAATAAATCATCAAAACAATATCTAGTAATAGATCATCCACAACCACATAACATTTACTCACAAACCATTAGAAATCAACATATCACAATATCCGATCTCCTAACATCCCTCAATCATTCTCAACAATGATCAAAACATGATAACTCCAATAACCAATTTTCATGATATCGGACACCCTAATATCCAAAGATAACGAGTATAAAAACTCTACCGCTAAGTCCACAGGAATATATAGGTATCATCCATTACCCATTTAATAGCGGAGAGGCCTATATGTGCCCATCTCCTACTAGTAGTAACAGCCAAAACTGGCGGTATGATTCAAAAATCACCGGAGACTATAATCCATGATCTC